>NC_140171.1:15913289-15943289 GCF_963971535.1 Notolepis coatsorum
TTCATTCATTCATTCATTCATTCATTCATTCATTCATTCATTCATTCATTCATTCATTCATTCATTCACAGTCCAGATAATCCAATATCATGATGAGACAATTATATTCAGGTATTCAAGTAACGAGGTGTCCAATGTTAATCATTAAATGTTAATCATTCAAATAAAATATAATTATGCTTTTAAAAGTGTAATTTTCTTAATTTTTAAAGGTGCTATAGATAACATTCAGCCACTAGATGTCGCACTAGAGCACCAGCATGTAATTTATCCAATCAATTCTGGGAAGGGAGGGGATACAGAAATCAAATCAAATTTATTTGTAAGGCCCGACAACACACGTTAATGTCCCCATGGGCCGTACACGTCTTCTTTAAACAAGTCAAGAAGAAACATAACAATAAGTCAAGAACAAAACAAGAACACCATAAGGTCCAACAAATTTAAAATAAATGCAAATAAATGAATGAATGCAAGCACTCGGCGTTAGCTCCCGGGAGCGATGGCTAGCTAGTTAGCACCAGCCGGGTACCGGCGTTAGCTCCCGGCTGGTGCTAGCTAACGCCGGTATTAGCTAGCCATCCGAGGCAATGAAGTGTTCGCTGGAGATCTTCATTCCCTGTCCAACAGGCTGATCGCGCCGCCTGAGTGCAGCCAGCCTGAGCCAACGTGCCAACAACACTGTTTTTTTCACTGGTAGTTTGTGGAAATTAACCAACCTTCCTCTATCTTTCACACGGTAAAATTAGTTTGAACAGCCAGGAGCAATACAAAAAGACCCACTGCGGTCCCATTGTTTGGTAGGCAACATTTGACTGACCCAACAGTCCATGTTTACTATGCAGCTAACTAGCAGTGTATACACCAAACCAACACCGTGACGTCAGCAACAAAATGGCGAAAACAGGGAAATTATATTTGATTTTTCAGACAAATAAGCAGGATTTCACATTTTATTATAGGAGCCTGTCTTACACAAGGTACACAACAAACAAACTAGGATCACATTGTTCACTGCTTCATCTCCCCTTTAACACTTTGAATGCCACGAGGTGGCGCCAGAGGTAGTGCTTCAATGCCACCATCGGTGCCAATGTTACGCTTAATATCGCCTAATCTATGTTTTAAATTATGGCTATGTGTCTAATCTGCCCGTCGCTTATCAAATAATCCTTTTCCAGTCAGTGCTGTCAAGGCAGATTGGTTTTTTATCGCTTCATTTCCGTTTGAGAGCATTTAGAAAAGCACCCGTTTTGAGGTAAAAAACAGTTCATTCTGGACCATTCTATGATAATCGTCTTTTACTGGAATATTCCAGAACGTTGATATTCGTCGGCCTATTTATGAATCGTTTTCAAATAAACGCTAGATGATCAATATTATACGTGCACGCAAGCACATTCAAGCCGCGCACGGATAATCCATTTTCATTGAGTCCATTCCAAAATCCCTTATGTCATCTGGGAGACGATAGGGGGGCGCTTTTTTCCACATATTATCGCCGGCGGCGCTCGGGTATACTCGGGTAGGCTCGCGTGATGCAATATGATTTCAGATCGCTAAAAAAAAAAGAAAAAAAAAATCTGAGAAATCTCGTGAGTGGCTTTCAACATAACTATCGGAAACCCGAGATATCTCGTGTGTGGCAGTGAAAGTGTTAACGTTCGGTGTACCGTATACCAATACCGATCAACCAATACAATACAAAGAATTGTTATTTATTATTAAAATTAAATAACAAAAGAAAATATATATTGTCTCCGATACCCGATCTAGCTATTTTAGTCATATCGGGGCTGATATCCGTTATCAATATCGGATCTGTGCATCCCTAGTTCAAACCTGTTTCTCTAATAAATTAGCACTCAACGTGATATTTATTAATTGTGTAAGAAACTTCCGAATGTTACATTTCAAAAGAGACCAGACTCGTGCATGTGCTATAAGTATAACATATAATAAATCGCAAATAACTTTGGGTATGCAATCGTTCTTCTTCACTTTCATTAATCAATATTTTTGGGGGGGGGGGGCAATACTTTTATTCCGCACTTTTCTTAAAGCTCTGTGAATGTATTATTATTCAACAATGATTACTCTACATACAATTTTTATCCATAGCACCTTTAATGTAGTGAAGTACAAGTGAAAGTAGCAATAAAAACTCTACTCAAGTACTGTAACACTACGAGGCGAGTAAGAGCAAAACGAAACAGTGACAGAACCAACGCGGTGTTGACATATGAAAGTGAAGAACTCTGTTAACACGGTTGTCTCTGGAATGAGGAGAGCGACGTTCTGAGAACCCACTTGGCACCGATAAGGGTGCAGGACTGGAGGGGGACACATTATTTCCTGGTGTCCTCGAGGACATCCTGACCTCAGGGGTGGGATTCACGGAAACGTTAATTCAGACAGGAAATACAAAATGACCTCGCAAAAAGTGTGACCTCACAAAGAACGTGACCTCACAAAGAGCGTGACCTCACAAAGTACGTGACCTCACAAAGAATGTGACCGCGCAAAGAACGTGACCTGACAAAGACCGTGACCTCACAAAGAATGTGACCTCACAAATAATGTGACCTCACAAAGAGAGTGACGTGATCTCACAAAGAACGTGACCTCACAAAGAAGGTGACCTCACAAAGAACGTGACCTCGCAAAGAACGTAACCTCACAAAGAACGTGACCTCGCAAAGAACGTAACCTCACAAAGAACGTGATCTCACAAAGAGCGTGACCACACAAAGAACGTGACCGTGCAAAGAACGTGACCACACAAAGAACGTGACCTCACAAAGAGCGTGAACACACAAAGAACGTGACCGTGCAAAGAACGTGACCTCACAAAGAGCGTGACCACACAAAGAACATGACCTCACAAAGAGCGTGACCACACAAAGAACATCCTCTAGTAATTGGAAGGTTCCCAGTTTGGTTCCTGGTTCAGTTCCCAGTTTGATTCCCACTCCTCCCGGGCAGTGTGTCGAAGTGACCTTGAGCAAGACACTTAACCCCTAACTAGGGATGTCCGATATTATTGGCCTACCGATATTATCGGCCGATATTGCCATTAAAATGTGATATCGGAAAATATCGGTATCGGTTAAAAAAAAATATTTTTTTATTTACATTTCTATAACCTTTATTTACCCAGGCAAGCAAGTAAGAACAAATTCAGATTTTATTTATTGTCAAAAGTATGCATAATGTTGTGTTAATTCCACAACAAGAGATATGTAATGTTAATTACCTGAAATTATTCCGTTTTTTGGGGGGGGGAACCCTGCATATATCGGTATCGGTTGATATCGGTATCGGAAATTAAGAGTTGGACAATATCGGTATATCGGTATCGGTAAAAAAGCCAATATCGAGCATCCCTACCCCTAACTGTTCCCAATGAGCAGGTTGGCACCTTGCATGTTTGCCTCCGCCGTCTGTGTGTGAATGTGTGGGTGAATGTGAGAAACAAAATTGTAAAGCGTTTTGGATAAAAGCTGTGACCTCCAACACGCTCTAAAGATTGAGATTCTCTCCTCTGTTTCAGAGTTTAGGACCTTGATCTCCAACAACTGTCTGTCAAGTTGTAACAGTTTTAGTTGATTATTTTGTTTGTCCTCGTTCTCTCTTGACATGTCATTTTCGTGATTTGAAATTATGCTATTTATGATATGATATTATGTTATTTCCATATGTAACTCATCGTCACTGTAATAATAATAATAATAATAATGCATTTTATTTGAAGGAGCCTTTCAAGACACCCAAGGTTGCCGTACAGGGTTAAAAACAAATACAATTACATACAGTAAAAACACAATATTACAAAGTTACACATAGGGGAGCAGTTATAATAAACTTAAAATTAAAGTGAGTATGCCAGAATTTGATTGAAGTTAATGAACAAATGTGTCCTGTCTGTAAAGGAGAGGAACCTCAGTATAGATAAAGGATTGAAATAAAAAAAAGATTAGATTAGATTAGATTAGATTAGATTAGATTAGATTAGATTAGATTAGATTAGATTAGATTAGATTAGATTAACATTTATTGTCACCATACAGCACAAGTACAGTACAACGAAAAGAAGTTTGGCATCCAACCAGAGTGCAAATGTAACAGTAAAGTAAAATAGCAATATACAGTACAATGTACAAGTGATTAAACTGGAATATATATAAATTTGTACTACTGAGTGTTATAGAATTATTATGTATGTATGATATACAGGTATGGAAACACTACCGTAGTAAGTCATACTGGCCAGTGGTATAATTAAGCATTACATCACGCGCAGGAGTGGTTTGTGACCAATAAACCATGCCTAGGGGTGGTCGTTAGGCCCGAGGCGCAGCCGAGGGTCGTTAGACCCCCCTAGGCATGGTTTATTGGTCACAAATCACGACTGCAAGTGATGTAAAGCTTTTATACAACTGCCAGATTCATCCAACCTTATTTCTATACAATAAACACACATTAATCGAAGATTTATTGAAAAAACCATCCGCCAGAAAAAGTAGTTCCCACAACTACAAAAAAGACAAGTTGCCTCCATGTGGAAGCAGCTTGAAGTGCATCCAACCAAACTAACACATCCAACTGTGTATTATTGGAATGATTGAGAGAAGTTGCCTCATGTGGAAGCAGCTTGAAGTGCATCCAACCAACTAACACATCCAACTGTGTATTATTGGAATGATTGATTGAAAATTTTATTACCAGATGCAGAATGGGTACAATACAGTACGGCTCAATACACACAATTGTTAAGGGAATGCAGACCTACTTTCCATAGAACTTCATTCTTAGATGCTTCTATATAAAGTAGGTAAAACAAATTAAAAAGTCTTCTTTGCCCTATAGGAAAAAAACGTTTTCTTCGCCCTATTCTTTTATTTATTTTTTTAAACCTACTGTAGAGGGCCTAAACTTAACCAGTTGGAAACCAAGCGTACAGTAATAAAATTAGCAATCAATCAATCAATCAACTCAATAGGCCATGCTCACTTAGAACAGCGCAGCACCCAGCTCTCTGACTATCCCCCGCGTTGCAGGCAGAGTGTGTGTGTGTGTGTGCGTGCGTGTGCGTGCGTGTGTGTGTGTGCGTGTGTGTGTGTGTGTGTGTGTGTGTATGTGTGTGGGGGGGTGTGGCGGTGGGTGGAGACTAGAGCGAGCGCTGACAGTCGAAAGGAAAAAGAAATTGAAAAAAAATCGCAAATTAATCCATCAATCAATCCGCGATTTTTCTTTTGTTACAGAATGATTCAAGACCCATCAATTACATCATCCAACATTGTTTAAACGACTAAGACATTCGCTGTGACAGAATCGCTTGATATTTAGTCGTTTAGTCGCCATTAACATATCCATTTGTAAAGATTATTGGCCACCTTCTTGTGATCCGGCGGAGTGATGTGATGTGGGTCGGTTGTGGGCGGGTCCTGGGCCAGCAGCGTGGATTGTTGCCAATAAAGACGTGTTAATGGCCAATCAGAATCGAGAAATTTGCATGCCGTTGTATAAGAATAGGTAAGGGATATGTACAGATATAGATGTACTTTTTACTCGACTAAATTCATCTAAACCCATCAGTTAATAGTTTTGAACTAGGTTTGAACACTCCGAAGCATTTGAATACACAAAAGTCATGTACATTAGAATGCATAATGAAGGAATCTATGTTTTTCAATGTGTATATAATGTATATATCGGTGGGTGACATCCTCTACTCAGACGGATCTATAGATCTTAAAAGTAGCCGGCAGTCAGTGTGGGTTAGCAGCAGACTAACAGCAGCAGATGAGGATTCGGGCTGTGCTGTTAACATCAACAGCTGATAGCCACAGCATCAAGGTTACTCGATCTGTTTGGGGTAAGAGGGGCGGTAATATCAACATCGCCGTTGCTATAGTGATTTGGGTCAAAGAGCCGTTGTCAAAGACTGCGTGTCACGTAGTAACAAGAAGAGGGGGGCGGGGGCCTGTTGCTATGGGGAGAATGTTATGAGGGGTGAGTTCCTTCCGGGGTAAGTTTAGACTGAGACACGACGCACAATCGAGCAGACGCGTTGATCAGAGACTTTCATCCCTCCTCACCCTCGGGGGAGGGGAAATATGCCACATCATCACATCATGCATGGCTACAACGAGGCCCAGAACCAGTGGACTCATGAGAGAAGAGACGGTGGAGAATAATACATTTAGTTTTCCTTTAAAGACTGGTCAAGGACATTACAGAACGGTGTTTCCATCTGGTACAGAGGCTATGTTTATGAAAATAAACATGAGGATCTAAGGAAAGAGGTCATGTTGGAGTGTCGTTTCTTATGACTAACGGATGTACTAACAGGGGTTGATACAGTGGGTGACAGCCAATGTGAAGTATTGAAAACAAACACAACGCAGAACAGGGAGAGTCACGAAGCAGATGACGAGATGAGATTGGCTGATTACAGAAACATCTAACAATACTTTTACTTTAGATACTCAAGTACATTCAATTTCAAATACTTCTCTACTTTTACTTAAGTAGAATTTGAATGGAGGACTTTTACCAGAGTACTCATTTATCTGGGTACTTAAAGTAAAGTAAACTGTGCACTTCTTCCACCACTGTCTACAGGTATGTAAAAAGGAATATATGCAGGTATATTGTACACCAAAAAGGTTCGAATTTTGAGAACGGAACATTCTAATGATGACGTCACAACTGAAAACTAACGAGTGGTAAAATTCTATGATAGAATTCTGAGAAAACATTTAAAAAAAAGTATAATAATAATAATAATAAAAATTTTAAATAAACATACACCTGAATGGGTTCAATGGACAGCGGGGGCGACTCTGAGGAGCATAACTCCAGGTTTACGGTATAATTTATTAACCGGAGGAGAAGAGAAGGGAGTTTCTATGTAGCTTTTCCTTTTGCACTACAGAGACAGCAACATAATAAACTTGTGAGCATGTAACTCGGGAATTAACTGCTGACCCTCTGAGCGCAGCGAGACAGACAGGAGACAGGGAGGTAATGCAGAACAGATGACGAGCAGCTATGAGAAAGGAAATGAAATGCAGTCGGTGTCACACAGTACAGTACAGAGACCCTGCCAGGCGGATCATTCAGGTATTTAAACCAACTAGAGGCCACTTTTTAATTCTTCTACGTGTCTCATAATACGGCAGTGGAACGCAGTTCTGGCATAACGTCATCAATATGTCATCATCAGTGGTCTTTTCTTTTATTTGGGGGGGCATTTTAGGCACATGGTGTTCAAACTACATACTGTCAGACTAGTGTTAGCTTGCAACACACTCTCATCAGGAAGTCTCATACTGTCAAACTAGTGTTAGCTTGCAACACGCTCATACTGTCAAACTAGTGTTAGCTTACATGCTCTCATCAGGAAACCACATACTGTCAGAATAGTGTTAGCTTGCAACACGTCACATACTGTCAGACTAGTGTTAGCTTGCAACACGCTCTCATCAGGAAGTCACATACTGTCAAACTAGTGTTAGCTGGCAACATGGTCTCACCAGGAAACCACATAGGCCCTACTGTCAAACTAGTGTTAGCTTGCAACACGCTCTCATCAGGAAACCACATACTGTCAGACTAGTGTTAGCTTGCAACACACTCTCATCAGGAAGTCACATACTGTCAAACTAGTGTTAGCTTGCAACACACTCTCATCAGGAAGTCACATACTGTCAAACTAGTGTTAGCTTGCAACACGCTCTCATCAGGAAACCACATACTGTCAGAATAGTGTTGATTGATTGATTGATTGAAAACTTTAATTAACAGATTGCAGAATGGGTACAGTACAGTACAACTCAATATACACAATTGTTAACAGAACAGCCATGGAGAAAATGTCACTGATTCTTGCCGGAACGGGTCAGAGGACCCAGCTTATATGAGGAATATGAGAAAAATAAACAGTGTAAACTATATAATTACCTCTTAATATAATAATATGAGGTTTACCACAGGTTTGAGTAACAAAAAAAAAATTATAATAATAATAATAAATACAAATATTATAAATATATTTTTTTATTTTTTGGATGGAAGAGCCACACATTGACGGGCAAAGAGCCACATGCGGCTCACGAGCCACGGGTTGGCCACCCCTGCGCTAGACGCTCGCAAAGTGCTGTGAATTTCCACATATATATTCCATATTATGTGGAATAACGTTCTAATTACATTTTCCTGAAGTCATTTTGAAATTTCAGAAACCGTGCCAGATAAAACGGGTACTTTTAGGAAAAGTCATTGAGTGACAGAGCTGGAGCTCGACAGAGTGACGAGGATACATTTATTGAAAATGCCTAGGGGTGACCATTTGACCCCTTGTCAGATGTGCTAGTGTTAAGGTGTGCATTGCAGACCAGAGAAAGACTTTCGTCTTGTTTACAAGGGTCCCCCATTTTCAATGCATAATGACATGTATGACATACACAACATACAGATATAAAAATCTAATCTAATCATCTAATCTAAATCATGACATTTGTGACATACAAGATGTGCAAATACAGTACTGTGTTAGCTTGCAACACGGTCTCATACTGTCAAACTAGTGTTAGCTTGCAACATGCTCTCATACTGTCAAACTAGTGTTAGCTTGCAACACGCTCTCATACTGTCAGACTAGTGTTAGCTTAACACGGTCCCATCAGGAAACCACATACTGTTAGACTAGTGTTAGCTTGCAACACGGTCTCACCAGGAAACGTAAATAAAGTCCTACTCGCCCACATGGGAATATGTTACATTATGTTATGGCCATAAGCAATATAATTACGTATTGTATTGGCAAAAGTCCAAAACAAACCCTGCAACTGGGAGTTGAACCAAAAATCATTGAAGTCATGGGCGAGAGGGCTCTCAGCACTATCTGACTAGGATTATAGTTCGAGTTTAGGTACGTTTTAACTCTGATTATAGTTAGTGCTCTCACCACTATCTGACTATGATTATAGTTAGAGTTGAGGTTAGTTTTAACATTAACTTAAACGGTTATGGTTAAGACATAAAGTTAGGGTTAAGGTTAGTTTTAACATTCACTTAACGGTTATGGTTAAGGTTAGTTTTAACATTCACTTAACGGTTATGGTTAAGTCATAAAGTTAGGGTTAAGGTTAGTTTTAACATTCACTTAACGGTTATGGTTAAGGTTAAGGTTCGATCCTCAGCAGGGGAACTTAAAGGTTTTTTGAAAACGTAAAAAAGGTAAGATCTTTTCAATATGTAATATTATGTACTTTGTAATATGTGTAACGGATGGCACCGCGAAGCGCAGTCACGATGGACTTCAGATGTTGACACATTACAAAGCTTGGTATATTACTTGGTATAGAGGTCTGTGCTGTCGACCCGTGGTGTGGCAGACCACGGGTGCGAAACTCCCTCGGGCATCAAAGTTTGAGGTGACGATATCACAACCGTTACATTGGTGCCGAATCACCCGGATGCCTTGGGTGGAGTTTCAGAGTGTAACGGATGGTACCGCAGGGCGCAGTCACGATGGACTTCAGATGTTGTGAAGTGTGACTGAGGCGCGTAGCGGTGGTACTATGGGTTAAACTCACTCTTACCCTTAAAAGACACATAGACACGTTACAAAGCAGTGAGTTCACTTCTTGGTTTAGCAGTCTGCGCTGTAGCCCGTGGTGCGGCCACACCCAGGGCATCGAAGTTTAAGGTGACGATATGACAACCGTTACATAATGTACACATGTTACATTTTCGATACAATATGTAAATAAATTACTTACGGCTATAACATGACGTACATCATGTACCTTTTTTCTTGCGGTCGATTATTACATTATTTACATATTTCAATTTGCAGTTTGACAAACTACGTTTCCGTGGGAGTAGTTGAAGCTGCTCTATGAAAGACTGCCACCTTCTGGCCTACAGGAGTAACTGCGCCTTGTTAAGACATGGCAAATAAGAGAAAATAACAAGAAAGAAATGTCTTCAAACAAGGTGAACAAGGTATTCACATGTTATTCTCTGGAAATGGGAATTCCGTTGTGGCCGAGCAGAAGAGCTGCTCCGGGGGAATTCCACTCTGTTTCGTGCCTCTCTGTTGAGAGGGTTTGTGGACGTCCAATATGACCGGCTGCCCGATATGACATCATCACGCTGTACATCATGATCACACTGTACATCATCACACTGTACATCATCATCACACTGTACAATGTACATCATCATCACACTGTACATCATCACACTGTACATCATCATCACACTGTACATCATCACACTGTACATCATCATCACACTGTACATCATCATCACATCATAATCACACTGTACATCATCATCACACTGTACGTCATCATCACACTGTACATCATCATCACATCATCATCACACTGTACATCATCATCACACTGTACGTCATCATCACACTGTACTTCATCACACTGTACATCATCACTCTGTACATCATCATCACACTGTACATCATCATCACACTGTACATCATCATCACACTGTACATCATCACACTGTACATCATCATCACACTGTACATCATCATCACACTGTACATCATCATCACACTGTACATCATCATCACACTGTACATCATCACACTGTACATCATCATCACACTGTACATCATCATCACACTGTACATCATCATCACACTGTACATCATCATCACACTGTACATCATCACACTGTACGTCATCATCATCACGCTTACTGTCATGCACTTGTCCTAATAAACTAACCTACACTGTAACACTCAACACTTTGATGAATATTGTTACTCAGCTGATAGAGTTGTATCCTTCCTGATGACCTTCTGTCGTACAGAACTTGTAAGTCGCTTTGGATAAAAGCAAAAACAAAAACAATCTACCCTGGGGATACAGTATGTCATTTCAGAGCGGTGCAACTATGTCGCCCTCAGGCCTGAGCTGAGTCTCTTGTCCATCCCTGGGGAAAGGATTAAACGCAGCGCATTACAGCTCTAGTGTTCAACGCGGTGTATTACAGCTCTAGTGTTTAACAGTGTATTACAGCTCTAGTGTTTAACAGTGTATTACAGCTCTAGTGTTTAACAGTGTATTACAGCTCTAGTGTTCAACATGGTGTATTACAGCTCTAGTGTTTAACAGTGTATTACAGCTCTAGTGTTTAACAGTGTATTACAGCTCTAGTGTTCAACATGGTGTATTACAGCTCTAGTGTTTAACAGTGTATTACAGCTCTAGTGTTCAACACGGTGTATTACAACTCTAGTGTATAACAGTGTATTACAGCTCTAGTGTTCAACATGGTGTATTACAGCTCTAGTGTTTAACACGGTGTATTACAGCTCTAGTGTTTAACAGTGTATTACAGCTCTAGTGTTTAACAGTGTATTAGAGCTCTAGTGTATAACAGTGTATTACAGCTCTAGTGGTCAACACAGTGTATTACAGCTCTAGTGTTTAACAGTGTATTACAGCTCTAGTGTTTAACAGTGTATTAGAGCTCTAGTGTTTAACAGTGTATTACAGCTCTAGTGGTCAACACGGTGTATTACAGCTCTAGTGGTCAACACGGTGTATTACAGCTCTAGTGGTCAACACGGTGTATTACACCTCTAGTGGTCAACACGGTGTATTACACCTCTAGTGTTTAACACGGTGTATTACAGCTCTAGTGTTCAACACGGTGTATTACAGCTCTAGTGTTCAACAGTGTATTACAGCTCTAGTGGTCAACATGGTGTATTACAGCTCTAGTGGTCAACATGGTGTATTACAGCTCTAGTGTTCAACAGTGTATTACAGCTCTAGTGTTCAACACGGTGTATTACAACTCTAGTGTATAACAGTGTATTACAGCTCTAGTGTTCAACATGGTGTATTACAGCTCTAGTGTTTAACACGGTGTATTACAGCTCTAGTGTTTAACACTGTGTATTACAGCTCTAGTGGTCAACACAGTGTATTACAGCTCTAGTGTTTAACAGTGTATTACAGCTCTAGTGTTTAACAGTGTATTAGAGCTCTAGTGTTTAACAGTGTATTACAGCTCTAGTGGTCAACACGGTGTATTACAGCTCTAGTGGTCAACACGGTGTATTACAGCTCTAGTGGTCAACACGGTGTATTACACCTCTAGTGTTTAACACGGTGTATTACAGCTCTAGTGTTCAACACGGTGTATTACAGCTCTAGTGGTCAACACGGTGTATTACAGCTCTAGTGTTTAACACAGTGTATTACAGCTCTAGTGGTCAACACGGTGTATTACAGCTCTAGTGTTTAACACTGTGTATTACAGCTCTAGACGTGTTTTTATGGATCGCTTCTTGTGGCCATAATTGTTCTGAACACAGTAAAAGAGGGAGACAATCCAAACTGTTCATTAAAAAGGCTCAGCAAACCTTGTTAGTGCGTCTCACCCGCTCTGCAACATGGTCGCGTAAAAACAGGGAGAACCTTGCTGCCGTGCCAGCAGGGGGGGGGGGGGGGGGGGGAACAAGCCGTTAGCTCAGCATCTTAAAATAAAAAGAGCGAAGCTGCTCATTAGGGGAAACAGGAAAACGATGTCACTCTCTGATGTCAAAACACGGCCGGCTCTTTCTGAATGCATCGGCGGGCCGCTGACAAAGGCCCCGCATGGAGAAAAAAAAGAAAAGAGAAAAGGCTTTCCTTCCTCCGCGTGGAATGATTCAACGGGGAGAGGTTCGAGAGCCCCGGTTCCTCCACCCGACCACTCTCTGCTATAAAACCCTGCTCCCCCAAACCTAAATAAGGACCCGTAGTGATGACAGCAGTACCATTGACTCACTTCCTGTTGCCCCCCCCCCCCCCCCCCCCCCCGCCTCTCCAACCAAGCTCAACACACAGATTGTTTGGTCTGCAGGGCGAGTCTTCATTAAGAGGCTTAGACGTCGCAGAGGAACTGCCAGTTGGATGTTGCCGTTTTAACCCTTTCACTACCACACTACAGAAGGTTAACCCTTTACTATCTACAGACGGTTAGTGTGATAGTAAAGGGTTAACCTTCTGTAGTGTGGTAGTGAAAGGGTTAACCTTCTGTAGTGTGGTAGTGAAAGGTTAACCGTCTGTAGTGTGATAGTAAAGGGTTAACCTTCTGTAGTGTGGTAGTGAAAGGTTAACCCTTTGTCGTGTGGCAGTGAAAGGGTTAACCTTCTGTAGTGTGAGGGGCGGCTACGTGGCGTAGTGGGCAAGGCGCTCGCCACGAATGACGGAGACGCTGGGTTCGCATGTTCGAGCCCCGCTCTCCACATTGCTTTCAGTTTAGCTGGCAGTCCGTACTAATACACATTGGCCGTATTAGGGGGTGGGAAACTGATGGGTGGGGATCGGGCGTTGTGGACAGCGACTCCTACAGGTCGGTTGGTGCGCCTGCGCAGTAGAATCAGGAAGTGTCGGGGGCAGCGTGAGCCTCCCACGCGTTACTCCTCGACACTGAGAAAAGATGCGACTGCTGTTAACCTCAAGTACCGGAGGGGACTTGTGCTATGTATGACTTAGTCCACATTGCAGCCGGCTTGTGGGAGGCAAGAAACAGCGTTCGTGACAGGGGAGGGTTGAATTGGACGATACGAAATTGGGATGGGAGGAAATATAGAAAATGGGAGAAAAAGTGGATACAAAAAAAAAAAACTTCTGTAGTGTGATAGTAAAGGAATAACCTCCTGTAGTGTGGTAGTGAAAGGGTTAACCCTTTGCCGCGTGGCAGTGAAAGGGTTAACCTTCCTGTATTGTCGCAGTGAAAGGGGTTAAGCCATTGGGTAGTGCGGCAGTGAAAGGGTTAAAAACCCGGCGCTTGTCAACGCCCCCTCGTGTCACGACTCGCGGAGAATCAGTCAGCGGCCCGCTAGACCACACGCAACCGCAGCTATGTATTTAGTATTTAGGAAAACACCTATAAAGGTTTAAAAGACGAGGAAAACGAAAGCATCTAGCATCTATGTTTCATCCTGGACTCGTCCGCGCTCCTCGGATAGTGTCTGGTTACGCTTTTAGCCGTGCGGCGTACGAGTAGACCGGCGGCTACGCTGTGTGAGCGGCGTCATTCACATACTTGCCTGCGTGTTTAGCGTTGTACCTGGAGGGTCTGTCCACCAGGGGGCAGGTCAGGGCTGAAGCCTCCCTTGACGAGACAATATAGAAGAATATCTTCCTTGTGTGAACTGTGACTGTCCTCTCTCCGGATTAGCAACGCAAACATAGAACATGGCGCCTCTCGAGGAGGTTATGTTGAGATCACGGGAGAAAAAAGGTCTCGGACCTGTTTCCATTTGGCTTGTCTAGTTTTAGCCTCTAGCACTGTCACATCACACTGTCACATCACACTGTCACATCACACTGTCACATCACACTGTCACATCACACTGTCACATCACACTGTCACATCACACTGTCACACCACACTGTCACATCACACTGTCACATCACTCTGTCACATCACACTGTCACATCACACTGTCACACTGTGACATCACACTGTCACATCACACTGTCACACTGTGACATCACACTGTCACATCACACTGTCACATCACTCTGTCACATCACACTGTCACATCACACTGTCACATCACACTGTCACTCTGTCACATCACACTGTCACATCACACTGTCACACTGTGACATCACACTGTCACATCACACTGTCACATCACACTGTCACATCACACTGTCACACTGTGACATCACACTGTGACATCACACTGTCACATCACACTGTCACATCACACTGTCACATCACACTGTCACATCACACTGTCACATCACACTGTCACATCACACTGTCACATCACACTGTCACTCTGTCACATCACACTGTCACATCACACTGTCACTCTGTCACATCACACTGTCACATCACTCTGTCACATCACACTGTCACATCACACTGTCACTCTGTCACATCACACTGTCACATCACACTGTCACATCACTCTGTCACATCACACTGTCACATCACACTGTCACATCACTCTGTCACATCACTCTGTCACATCACTCTGTCACATCACTCTGTCACTCTGTCACATCACACTGTCACATCACTCTGTCACATCACACTGTCACATCACACTGTCACATCACTCTGTCACATCACACTGTCACATCACACTGTCACTCTGTCACATCACACTGTCACATCACTCTGTCACATCACTCTGTCACTCTGTCACATCACACTGTCACATCACTCTGTCACATCACTCTGTCACATCACTCTGTCACATCACTCTGTCACATCACTCTGTCACATCACTCTGTCACATCACTCTGTCACATCACTCTGTCACATCACTCTGTCACATCACTCTGTCACATCACACTGTCACTCTGTCACATCACTCTGTCACATCACTCTGTCACATCACACTGTCACTCTGTCACATCACTCTGTCACATCACACTGTCACTCTGTCACATCACTCTGTCACATCACTCTGTCACATCACACTGTCACTCTGTCACATCACTCTGTCACATCACACTGTCACGAGTGGATGGATGGATGATGGATGGATGGATGGATGGATGATGGATGGATGGATCGATGATTGATGGATGGATGGATGATGGATGGATGGATGGATGGATGGATGGATGGATGGATGGATGATTGATTGATTGATTGATGGATGGATGGATGATTGATTGATTGATGGATGGATGGATGGATGGATGGATGATTTATTGATGGATGGATGGTGGATGGATGATGGATGGATGGATGGATGGATAAATGATTGTCTACTGACTACTAGAACTACGAAGGGTCTTCATATGTTTGCTGGTGGATCAGAAGGTAGAACATGGTGAATGTTTGAACCAGCACCAGACAGCACCAGGCAGAACCAGGCAGAACCAGGCAGCACCAGGAGCTACGTGAGGCTTGAGGTGAGTGGTGGAGACTCTGCCAGGTTCAGACGGGCAGATTAGATTCATATGTGATTTGGACATTGGGCTGCATGCAGTTATAACAGGGATTAGCAGAGATTAAATATCAGTGGGACAGTTAACTCTAGTGGCATTTCATACCATTGTTCCAGCTCTACTGAACCTCCTCCACCCCTCTGTGCATGAACCTCCACCACCCCTCTGTACGTGAACCTCCACCACCCCTCTGTGCATGAACCTCCACCACCCCTCTGTACGTGAACCTCCACCACCCCTCTGTGCATGAACCTCCACCACCCCTCTGTGCATGAACCTCCACCACCCCTCTGTACGTGAACCTCCACCACCCCTTTGTGCATGAACCTCCACCACCCCTCTGTGCATGAACCTCCACCACCCCTCTGTGCATGAACCTCCACCACCCCTCTATGCATGAACCTCCACCCCTCTATGCATGAACCTCCACCACCCCTCTGTGCATGAACCTCCTCCACCCCTCTGCGCATGAACCTCCACCCCTCTGTGCGTGAACCTCCACCCCTCTGTACGTGAACCTCCACCACCCCTCTATGCATGAACCTCCACCCCTCTGTGCATGAACCTCCACCCCTCTGTGCATGAACCTCCACCCCTCTGTGCATGAACCTCCACCACCCCTCTGTACGTGAACCTCCACCACCCCTCTGTGCATGAACCTCCACCACCCCTCTGTGCATGAACCTCCACCCCTCTATGCATGAACCTCCACCACCCCTCTGTGCATGAACCTCCACCCCTCTGTGCATGAACCTCCACCACCCCTTTGTGCATGAACCTCCACCCCTCTGTGCATGAACCTCCACCCCTCTGTGCATTAACCTCCACCACCCATCTGTGCATGAACCTCCACCCCTCTGTGCATGAACCTCCACCACCCCTGCATGCGTGAGCCCCCTCCACCCCTCCGTGCGCGCGTCTGAGGTTCCGCCTGTTGAAAGCACGAACAGTAACACACTGGACTGAAAAGGCAGCCAGCAAAGCCAGCGGAACAATGGCCGACGAGTGGAGCGGGGAGGAGCGGCCGGCCGGCGCTGCCAGCAGACCCAGATTATCAGCAGCTGCCGTGGCACGGCCCGCTGCCCCCCCCCCCCCCGCCTCCCTTTCAGCGCCCGCTGCCCCCCCCCCCCCCCCCCCCCTGCGGAGGGGCGGGTGCGACCCGGCGGCATAAGACCGCTATCAATCCCTATTGTCTCCCCGCCCCTTTTTCCAAAGGATACAGTCACTAAAGTCTCATTTGTCTCGCCACTCGTCGTGCCGGGGCGGGGCCCGGGGCCCTTATTGTGTTACCAATAGAGGGATTATGAGGGCTTAATTGAGTGTGGTAAATGACGGGGTCGCTCAATGGGGATCAATGGGGACGCGGGAGGCAGATGTGGCGTGTGAGACCCGACGGAGGTTCACCCCTGCTCCTCCTAAAGAATACAAATCAGCTGCGGACGTAAACATTCTGGACTCTCATAAGACTCAATTATCCTATTCACGCATGAGAGCTGGGGGGGGGGGGGGGGGGGGTGGGGGTAGCACAGATGGTTTCTAATACTAAAGAGCTCTGGAGAGCATAACTATTTCTGGACACCTTTTCTTCGGCGTCAATTCGCCGTCGAGTGATGGGCTTTTTATTGGGTATTCATGGGACGTGAGGGGGAGGCGTAGCGAACAGGTCTCTGGGGTTTGGGAGAGAGTGGGGGGGACAATGGGGGGCTACTGGGACGACCATGAATCAGAATGAGGGGTGTGGATTTGTCTATAACGCATGGCTCTACCTCATTGTTGCCTTTTTTGGGGGATTTGGTTTGCATTTGGTACTTTAGTTTTGTCCATTGTATATTTTGTATAGTGTTTGGTCTTTATGCTTTTTTACTTTGTGTACTGTATGGAGCCCAATCTCAGGAGGCTCATACAGAACCAAGCATTTCACTGTAATGTACCTGCACACCTTATATGTGACAAACAAAACTTGAAACTTGAAGAGAGAGAGAGAGAGAGAGAGAGAGAGAGAGAGAGAGAGAGAGAGAGAGAGAGAGAGAGAGAGAGAGAGAGAGAGAGAGAGAGAGAGAGAGAGAGAGGTGGTGAGGAGGGGAGGGGGGGGGGCTTCACCTGGGGAGCGCCTGCGTGGCGTACCGTCTGTCGCTACTCGCTTGCCATTTCAAGCCATCGGAACAATGATATCCTTCATTCAAACCAACCCCCCCCCCCATAGTCACCCCAACCCTAAACTCCTGGTCGCCTCCCACCCCGAACTCTTCCTATCCTACCATGAAAAGAAGCATCACTAAAAAAAAGAGTCTTGAGAAGCCTTATAAAAACAGCAGGCGCACAAAGGCTGGGTGGGTGTGTGTGGGGGGAGGGGGGGGGGGCTTGCTCATGAATATAAGGGCCCAAATTAGCCCACCATGTGTCGGCCTGGGGGTGTTCTTTTGTTTGGTAGACATGATTCTGGGGAGATCAGCACTCCATTCACCGCTATTAGATGAATGCCACTTGTCAGAGAGAGAATGGCTTCGACGGCTTTCATAGAGTCAGAGAGACTAATTCGTCCTTTCTCTCGGCTGTGACAAGCAGTGTTCCCTCTCTCTGCCCACCGTGATTAACTTTCAGTGATCGGGTCGGTGGAAACGGACACTTCGACCAGCTTTGTGATTCATTCTTGAGCTCTTTGTGACGGAGCCTTCGTCTAAAACTGAACCTTATCCACGGATTATGAGAATCTGTAAAAGTGGGATAATGGTCTTATGTCATCGCAACCGATGGTGACGGAAATATTATGTCATTGGCCCCCTTTTATTAATATGATCAAAACTAAACGGGATGGAATTAAATTAAGAATAATATTGCTGATCATTTATCAAGAGACTGGATATCGATTAGCTGTAAGTACAATTCATAGTAACATTCTTGTGGATATCGATTAGCTGTAAGTACAATTCATAGTAACTTCATTCTTGATACCAATTAGCTGTAAGAACAATTCATAGTAACTTCATTCTTGATACCAATTAGCTGTAAGTACAATTCATAGTAACTTCATTCTGGATACCAATTAGCTGTAAGTTACAATTCATAGTAACTTCATTCTGGATACCAATTAGCTGTAAGTTACAATTCATAGTAACTTCATTCTGGATACCAATTAGCTGTAAGTACAATTCATAGTAACTTCATTCTGGATACCAATTAGCTGTAAGTACAATTCATAGTAACTTCATTCTGGATACCAATGAGCTGTAAGTACAATTCATAGTAACATTCTCGTGGATACCACAAAAACTACACTAAAATGTCTTTCCCCACATAGAAACTAAAACTGACAATCCCTCACGAATAAAGTGGATCTATGGAAACCCTGATAGGCTACTAGAGGAATTCACAAGGAAAAAAACTATTTGCAACTCATTACAGACTTCCACTTTGATTTAAATTCTGAAACGTTCGACACAGCACGAGACCGTGACTAAGACATGCGGTTTGTTTCGACGACTTTCTGTCAGGGAAACTATTTGCCTTATTATGTATTATTCACCACACTGTCAGAATAGTAAAACATATTTAACAGCGGTTGCTCAATAGTACGTTTGAGGCTAGAATCAAATCATAAAGGGGTCAGGTTTACTTAAGATGAATTGCACTGTAATTTTGACAATATCCACTTTCTTCAGAAATTGCTCTCCCTTGCTGCCCAGAGATGGAAGATGGTAGATGGTAGATGGTAGATGGTAGATGGTAGATGGTAGATGGTAGATGGTAGATGGTAGATGGTAGTGGTAGATGGTAGATGGTAGATGGTGATGATAGATGGTAGATGGTAGTGGTAGATGGTGATGGTAGTGGTAGATGGTAGATGGTAGTGGTAGATGGTAGATGGTAGATGGTAGATGGTAGATGGTAGATGGTAGATGGTAGATGGTAGATGGTAGATGGTAGTGGTAGTGGTAGATGGTGATGGTAGATGGTAGATGGAAGATGGTAGTGGTAGATGGTAGATGGTAGATGGTAGTGGTTGCAAAGACCGGCTGTCCCCTGGGGCCACATGTCCTCCTGCTGGTCGCAGGGTTTGAATCCCTCCAGAACCTTCCGCCCCCCTGCTGTGAGTCCCTTTCGGCCGCCCCGTAGTCTCAGTAAAGAAAGCCGTGTGTAATTGGTGATGAGCTGCGACCAATCAGGCCACGGGAAACCTCCTGTTGTTACCGTCATTGGCGGCCTTGATGTGTGCCTCATCCCGGAGCCGTGTGGCCATTGTCTAAGGTTAAAGGGGCACTTTGCAAAAAACAATTGTTTGAATTATGGCCACCGGTGATGTCATCGGGGACATTGAGTCCTTGCGTTGTGTTCATTACAGCTCAGTGAAATGATGAGGTAGCAGTCCCTAGAAGACAAGGTGTTGTGTTCATTACAGCTCAGTGAAATGATGAGGTAGCAGTCCCTATAAGACAAGGCGTTGTCTTCATTACAGCTCAGTGAAATGATGAGGTAGCAGTCCCTATAAGACAAGGTGTTGTCTTCATTACAGCTCAGTGAAATGATGAGGTAGCAGTCCCTATAAGACAAGGTGTTGTGTTAATTACAGCTCAGTGAAATGATGAGGTAGCAGTCCCTAGAAGACAAGGTGTTGTGTTCATTACAGCTCAGTGAAATGATGAGGTAGCAGTCCCTATAAGACAAGGTGTTGTGTTAATTACAGCTCAGTGAAATGATGAGGTAGCAGTCCCTATAAGACAAGGTGTTGTGTTCATTACAGCTCAGTGAAATGATGAGGTAGCAGTCTCTATAAGACAAGGTGTTGTCTTCATTACAGCTCAGTGAAATGATGAGGTAGCAGTCCCTATAAGACAAGGTGTTGTGTTCATTACAGCTCAGTGAAATGATGAGGTAGCAGTCCCTATAAGACAAGGTGTTGTGTTCATTACAGCTCAGTGAAATTATGAGGTAGCAGTCCCTAGAAGACAAGGTGTTGTGTTCATTACAGCTCAGTGAAATGATGAGGTAGCAGTCCCTAGAAGACAAGGTGTTGTGTTCATTACAGCTCAGTGAAATGATGAGGTAGCAGTCCCTATAAGACAAGGCGTTGTGTTCATTACAGCTCAGTGAAATGATGAGGTAGCAGTCCCTATAAGACAAGGTGTTGTGTTCATTACAGATCAAATCAAATCAAATTTATTTGTAAGGCCCGACAACACGCGTTGCTGTCCCCATGGGCCGGACACGTCTTCTTTAAACAAGTCAAGAAGAAACATCACAATAAATCAAGAACAAAACAAAAACACCATGAAGTCCAAAATAAAATGTAAAATAAATTAATTAATTAATTAATCCAACACTCCCAGACATACCCCACGCGAAGGTGAGGAAAAACTCACAAAAAACCGAGCAATAGGAAAAAAGCACCACAGGCAACGTGGAGGGGAGAAACCTTAGAAGGGCAGTTGAAGGGGGGTGATAGTAGTGTTGCTATAAAACAGGCGGAACAGTTGGTATGTATGTACATATACGTGTAATGAAACACAAATATGTACATGCAATAGCAACTGGGGACAACAACAAGAACATTTTGAAAGATTGAAAATAGAATAGAACTGATGACAGATGGGGGCGACGTAGAGAGGATCGTATCCGCTCAGCCATCACCACAGGACGTCCACCATTTTGGTCATCACCACGAGACATCCACTCACAGGGAGACAGGCAGACGGGGACAGGAGTTAGACAGTTTGCGTGATTGTGAATGAATTACTTTTATTTTTGAATGAATGACTTTTATGGGCTGCACTGGCGTAACTCTCTCTCAATGTGTGCGGGGGACAGATTTGGGGGCGTGGCGAGTGACGGCGATGGGGGGGGGGGGGGTTAGGGGGGGGGGCCGTCTACCTAGTTTTTTTTTCTTTTAAATACCAGGGGTGCAATACCGCATTTTCCCAAGCGGTGGCGCCATTTCTCCATGTAAACGACACACTGAGTGAATGAATGAATGAAAACTTTATTTAACAGATTGCAGAATGGGTACAATACAGTACGGCTCAATACATACAATTGTTAAGGGGATGCAGACCTGAGAAAGACGTTTGTCTTGTTTCCATCAGGATCCCCCATTTTCAATTCATATAGACATTTATGAAATACACAACATACGTGACATTTATGGCATAGGGACATATAGGTATTTAGTACTGATACATTTGTGACATAAACGTTTTAAGCGCCTTTGAGGTGCTTTGGTACCATGAGGTAAGCATAGTCATAGTACCCTTGAATGAGTGCTCCTGCCAGAGTCTTCAGGGTATTCTTGTTTACCAGAGAGGAGATCCGGTACAAGAATCTAGTTCGTTGGTTGACTTTTTTTGAGCTCATACAGAAACAAGTATTGTTGTGACAAATAATAAACAAATTTGAAAGGTTTATGGTGAAAGAACATTTATTATATGGTGCTTCAATTAGCAATTATGAACACAGTAATACAAGATATGCATGATAAAAAAAAATACATGCTAGGTTCCTGAGAAACACTACTATACAATATACAATTTTAGCTCTTAATGTATCTATCACCTTTATCTATCACCAATCACTTTTAATCAAATTTAATTACAGGTACAAAACATTAACATAAATCACTCTTATGCACTGGTACATAAGTTATATAACAAACCTGTTTCTATGTAGACTACTATACAATTTTAACTTTGTCATTATTATACTTAATGTATCTAAACTATATTATACAAGAGCCACGTCTGTTCTTTCCTTAAAGTGACTTTATATACCTCATTCCTTTAAAGTGACTTCTCCATTATTTAAATTGACATTTTCACATTTAAACTCATCCAATGCTTCCAAAGACATGTTGTCTCCGATCATGGGCAGAGATGAATTCCTCACAGAGTTCTCTAATGTCAAAGGCATCAACTCTTTCTTGATGTATATGACAAACTGCCACACTGTTCAACCTTTTCTGCTTCATGGAGTTGCGAAGCCAGGTCTTCAACCTCCGGAGTCCGCTGAAACTCCTCTCAGCTTCAGCAGAGGATGAGGGAACAACCAGCAACAGCCTCACAAGGACCTCCACCTGATCAAAAAGACCTCTGACTTCAGGCAACATGCCTCTCAGGATGTCTGCAGCTTCTGTGCTTGATGCATAGGTGTTAGTTGCTTTGAACATGGCTAGCTGAACATCCAGCATCCTCCTGTTCATCTCTGGATACTTGTCCACAATGTCATCACTTTCTCCCCTAATAAGCACACCCTCCAACTTCTGAAGCACTTCAAAGCTTCTTTGATTAAACCGCTCTCGGAATTGCAGATCTGCTGTGTCCAGTATTTTGAAGAACTCCCCTCTGAAGAAGTCCACAGAAGTTGCTGGGACATGTGCTGCAGCGTCACCAGTTAGACGTTTTGGAGGGTTGCGGATACGAGGCATTTCCATCGGATCGATGTTTAGTGAGGTGACCAGCTTTGCGGTGTTGTCAAATATCTGTGAATGAATGAAAACTTTATTTAACAGATTGCAGAATGGGTACAATACAGTACAGCTCAATACACACAATTGTTAAGGGGATGCAGACCAGAGAAAGAATTTAGTCTAGTTTACATCAGGGTCCCCCATTTTAAATTCATCATTATTAGTCAGGATGATTACAATGGGGTTGTATCCTACCCAACCCCCCCCCCCCCCCCCCCCCCCACCTCCAATGTACAGCCCCACCCCACCTACCCAACCTCCTCCAATGCACAGTTTCTATGTCAAATGTATAATCTTTTTCTGGATTTTTTTAGTATCACAAACAGTACTGTATTTGAAAATCTGGTATGTCATAAATGTATAGATGTAGCAGTACTGTCTATCTGTATGTCGTGTGTGTCATATGATGAATTGAAAATGGGGGACCCTGATGGAAACAAGACGAAAGTCTTTCTCAGGTCTGCATCCTCTTAACAATTTATGTATTGAGCTGTACTGTACTGTACCCATTCTGCAATCTGTTAATAAACTTTTCAATCAATCAATCAATCATGGACTTATGAACCACGATTATTTTCAAGAGAAACAAACAGGCAAATAGCTATAGCTATATAGTCAATCTGGACAAATACATTAGGCCTATATTAAAAAAATAAAATCTGCTAAAATGCTGTTACTTGCCTTCCTGTTTCGTGGTGGTGTCGTCACTGCTGCTGGTTTAGCTCCGGGCGACAGCGTAGCAAAACTTAGTTTGCTTTGAAGAAGTAGCTTTCTCCTCTTGGGCGACGGTGCCATCTCGTTGTTGCATGCACGCAGGTAGGAGTCGGACATAGCACTGAATGTCTTATCTTATCTCTCTTTATACCGTATGTGATGACGTATTTTAACACACACCTCGGCTGAGGGGACGACCCGAGCTATTATTATGCAAAGACGAGTACTTTAGCAAGTGGGTACTTGGCCCGTGCAAATGCGACCCCCATCTACTACTCTTTGCATACAGGTAGTCAGACGGGGGGGGGACATTAACTGCATTCTGAAAAAATGGGGGGGACCCATTCCAATGTCCCCCGTGCCAAATACGCCCCTGATGGGCTGACCCCTATTAGTCGATTAGTCGACTAATCGGTCGAAAGGAGCCGTAGTCGACTGGCCAACCTCTTAGTCGAATATATATTAAAAAAAAATTATAATATTTTTTTTAATCATTCTTTCCAAAAGAAAAGAGGCCTAGAAGCGTGGCTAACGCTACCAGAGGCTAACTGCCTACGAAAACAAGCACAGAGGCACTGAAAGAGGATTTCACCCATCTAATGAACACACTAGACTAGACAAATATCAAGATGTATCCATCAGTGGACCAATTGCATGCTTTTGCAGAGGACAAGAAGCCTTCAGTCGACTCCTTCAGAATTTTGGCCAATCATAGTCGACCATCCAAATCCTTAGTCGGGGACAGCCCGCACCCTTCACAGCACGAATGCACAGGGTGCTTTAGAATGGATACATGTAGTAAGGGGCACTTTGCAAAAAACAATTGTTTGAATTATGGCCACCGGTGATGTCATCGGGACATTGAGTCCTTGCGTTGTGTTCATTACAGCTCAGTGAAATGATGAGGTAGCAGTCCCTATAAGACAAGGTGTTGTGTTCATTACAGCTCAGTGAAATGATGAGGTAGCAGTCCCTATAAGACAAGGTGTTGTGTTCATTACAGCTCAGTGAAATGATGAGGTAGCAGTCCCTATAAGACAAGGTGTTGTGTTCATTACAGCTCAGTGAAATGATGAGGTAGCAGTCCCTATAAGACAAGGTGTTGTGTTCATTACAGCTCAGTGAAATGATGAGGTAGCAGTCCCTATAAGACAAGGTGTTGTCTTCATTACAGCTCAGTGAAATGATGAGGTAGCAGTCCCTATAAGACGAGGTGTTGTCTTCATTACAGCTCAGTGAAATGATGAGGTAGCAGTCCCTATAAGACAAGGTGTTGTGTTCATTACAGCTCAGTGAAATGATGAGGTAGCAGTCCCTATAAGACAAGGTGTTGTGTTCATTACAGCTCAGTGAAATGATGAGGTAGCAGTCCCTATAAGACAAGGTGTTGTCTTCATTACAGCTCAGTGAAATGATGAGGTAGCAGTCCCTAGAAGACAAGGTGTTGTGTTCATTACAGCTCAGTGAAATGATGAGGTAGCAGTCCCTAGAAGACAAGGTGTTGTCTTCATTACAGCTCAGTGAAATGATGAGGTAGCAGTCCCTAAAAGACAAGGTGTTGTGTTCATTACAGCTCAGTGAAATGATGAGGTAGCAGTCCCTATAAGACAAGGTGTTTTACAGATCAAATCAAATCAAATCAAATTTATTTGTAAGGCCCGACAACACGCGTTGCTGTCCCCATGGGCCGAATACGTCTTCTTTAAACAAGTCAAGAAGAAACATCACAATAAATCAAGAACAAAACAAAAACACCATGAAGTCCAAAATAAAATGTAAAATAAATAAATTAATAAATTAATCCAACACTCCCAGACATACCCCACGCGAAGGTGAGGAAAAACTCACAAAAAACCGAGCAATAGGAAAAAAGCACCACAGGCAACGTGGAGGGGAGAAACCTTAGAAGGGCAGTTGAAGGGGGGTGATAGTAGTGTTGCTATAAAACAGGCGAAACAGTTGGTATACTATGTATGTACATATACGTGTATTGAAACACAAATATGTACATGCAATAGCAACTGGGGACAACAACAAGAACATTTTGAAAGATTGAAAATAGAATAGAACTGATGACAGATCCATTTGAGGTATGGGGGCGACGTAGAGAGGATCGTACCCTCCCAGCCATCACCACAGGACGTCCACCATTTTGTTCATCACCACGAGACATCCACTCACAGGGAGACAGGCAGACGGGGACAGGAGTTAGACAGTTTGCGTGATTGTGAATGAATGACTTTTATTTTTGAATGAATGACTTTTATGGGCTGACCCCTATTAGTCGATTAGTCGACTAATCGGTCGAAAGGAGCCGTAGTCGACTGGCCAACCTCTTAGTCGAATATATATTAAAAGAAAAATTATAATATTTTTTTTAATCATTCTTTCCAAAAGAAAAGAGGCCTAGAAGCGTGGCTAACGCTAATGGCACGCATACCAGAGGCTAACTGCCTACGAAAACAAGCACAGAGGCACTGAAAGAGGATTTCACCCATCTAATGAACACACTAGACTAGACAAATATCAAGATGTATCCATCAGTGGACCAATTGCATGCTTTTGCAGAGGACAAGAAGCCTTCAGTCGACTCCTTCAGAATTTTGGCCAATCATAGTCGACCATCCAAATCCTTAGTCGGGGACAGCCCGCACCCTTCACAGCACGAATGCACAGGGTGCTTTAGAATGGATACATGTAGTAAGCATATATGTGAATAGAATAGATACATGTAGTAAGCATATATGTGAATAGAATCAGAGTATAAGATAATTGTGAAATTAAGCAATGAATAGAACTAAGAACAACTGCAAGCGTATGTATACAGGATGGGATACAAGACGATGGCTCAGGGCCATATGCCCCAGGGGGGCAGGAGAAACCACTCAGAATAGGTCAAGGCAGAGCAGGTATGGTTCGACGCTGCAGGTCAGACAGCTCAGTTACATGATGAGGTAGCAGTCCCTATAAGACGAGGCGTTGTCATCTTTACATATATCTTCATGTTTACATCTACATAATTTCATCAAGAAAATGTTCAGACAAGCATACCGTTTTGGTTAGTTAGTATCTGTGATACTCTGCAATATGCACCCAATTCAAATGTATAGCTGCATTTTCTTTCAAACTAATTTGGTGCCGATTTCGGCTCTCTTGGGGCAGAGGTGTTTTTGGTCGTGTAGGAGTGTGAATGTGCAGGCGTGCAGACAGCTCTGTGTAGGAGTGTGGTCGTGCAGGCGTGCAGACAGCTCTGTGTAGGAGTGTGGTCGTGCAGGCGTGCAGACAGCTCTGTGTAGGAGTGTGGTCGACTCAGCCCTGCTGGTCTCTGACAAGAACAAGTTACAGGTTGAAAAAACCCTCAGCTCAGAACTAGGCTAAATCTGCATATGGCTCGCTGATAACAAACTATCATTACACATGGGCAAAACAGAGTCCATTCTCTTCGGTTAAAATAACAAACTCAGCAAGACCGACGGCTTCTCAGTTACAGTGGGTGACAATATTGTCACAAGGAAAGAAGATATTACCTACCTGGGTTCCATCCTAGAGGCTAATCTTTCCTGTGACAAAATGGCATCCAATGTAATAAAAAAAGTCAACCAACGAACACGATTCTTGTACCGGATCTCCTCACTGGTAAACAAGAATACCCTGAAGACTCTGGCAGGAGCACTCATTCAAGGGTACTACGACTATGCATGCACCTCATGGTACCAAAGCACCTCAAAGGCGCTAAAAACAAAATTACAAACATCTCAAAACAAACTGGTCAGACTACTGCTTGACCTTACTCCTAGAATCCACCTCACCCCTGCCCACTTTGACAACCTAGGATGGCTTAGTAGACGACAGAGTACAGCAACTTGCAATGGGCCTGGTCTACAAGATACACTACACGACCAAGGTACCCATGTACATGTCAAAATACTTCCCAAAGGTCAGTGAATACCACGATCACAACACCAGAGGGAGCTCCACAAATCATGTTAAACCCAGATTCGGCTCAAACAAAGGACTAAACACGTTTCGCAATTATGCCACATCAATGTGGAACGCCCTACCCAAAGCTGTAAAGGAATGTGAATCACTACCCACTTTCAAAAACACTCTAAAAAAACACCTACGGAAGACTGCAATTCTAAACTGGCCCCTGTAAAAAACCTAACCCAGTGGTACAGTAAATGACCAAGTATGGCTTTGTCAGTATTCCAATGTACAGTGTACAGTGTCCCTCACCCACCCCCTACCCAACCCCCCCCCCCCCCCCTTACCTCCAACTAGCCCGGATGTGTCTCCAACCAAATGTGAGATTTTTTTTTAAATTCTTCATAAACAAAGTTGAGGTAATCAGAAATAACATCACACCACCTACACGTAGCTTAGGTGTCTCACCGCCCTGTTCATCCACCCTGACCTGTTTTCAACCCATCACCCTCTCTACAGATATAGTCTCAGCCATGAAACCAACCACCTCCCCCCTTGACATAGTTCCCTCTGCTCTTCTCAAAGAAGTATTTCACACAACTGGCCCCAGCATCCTCTATCATTAACACCTCCCTAGTCACTGGTACCATTCCAACCTGCTTCAAACATGCAGTGGTCCAGCCCCTTCTGAAAAAACCCAACCTAGACTCCACCCAGCTAGATAACTACAGGCCAATCTCCAAGCTCCCCTTTCTATCAAAGGTCCTTGAAAAGGCTATTCTCTCCCAGCTGTCTCCCTACCTGCACTTGAACAACATCTTGGACACATTTCAGTCAGGTTTCAGAGCCAACCACAGCACAGAATCTGCCCTGCTTAAGGTCACCAATGACCTGCTTCTCACCACTGACAACCGTGACTGTGCTGTCCTGTGCTTTTAGACCTTAGTGCAGCTTTCGACACAATAGACCATGTTATCCTCATTGATCGTCTCCACCAGGCTGGTGTCAGTGGCACAGTCCTATCCTGGTTGCGTGTAGCTTATTCCCAGCGGAAGAGTGCGTCGCGTTTCTCTGATTGGCCATGACGCCCATGTGACCGCGGCAGCGCGAGAGAGCGGCAGTGCGGAAATAGGCTGCATCCTCCACGTCAAGAAAGACAGACAGGCATTCTCTGTGACAAACCCTAACCTTAACCAACTCCGAAATAATGCCTAACCTTAACCCTCCCTAACCTTAACTTAACCCTAACCTTAACCAACTCCGAAATAATGCCTAACCTTAACTTAACCCTAACCTTAACCAACTCTGAAAGAATGCCTAAACTTAACCAGCGGAAGAATGCACGTTTATAGCGGGGGAAGAAAATTGAAGTGATTCGAACTTGTGACCAACCACACCGCAGGCTCCACAGCACGGCGGCATACCAGTTGAGCTAAGCGTCGAATGAAAAACATCTGGGATTACGGCTACATAATGCCGCAAGCTCTGCTGCTCCGCTCTGCGACTGCCGCGCTACCGCGGGGTGTGTCGCAGCCAATCAGGGAAAACGCGGAAGCACTCGGCAGCACTCTTCGGCTCCAATTAAAGAATAGGCATCCTGGTTCACCTCCTACCTCAGTGATAGATCGGAAATTGCTCCTCCCCCTCTGCCTCTCTCTCCTGCGGGGTTCCACAAGGGCTCCATCCTTGGCCCTATTCTATTTTCCCTATATATGCTGCCCCTTGGTCTGATCATTCAAAAACACAATATCTCTTTCCATTTTTATGCCGATGACACTCAAGTCTATCTCCCCATGAAACCTCACAATAAATCCAATCTTGACAGTCTCCGATCCTGTCTAGATGACATAAAATGCTGGATGGCACACAATTTCTTACAGCTTAACCAGTCAAAATGCAAAATCTGTCATCGCCAGCAGCCTGGGTAACCTGTCTGCCCTAGTCTAGCCC
>NC_140171.1:15948289-15970789 GCF_963971535.1 Notolepis coatsorum
AACATGCCCGCTTCTGCCCATGAATACGGCTACCGAAAGCAGAGCGGCACTATTTGTCCACCGTACGTATAAATATGACCAGCGAATACAGAACTTCCTTTTCAGTTCGCCTTCAGTTCAGTCTGGTTCAGTTACCAAGTAAAGCCTTACCCACTACGCAACGTGCGGTACAGCAGGGCTCGTATTGCCTCAAATAGAGTCGTGTTTATCCTACTACGTTTGTTTAACGTATCGTTCGCTCCTTACTAGTAAAAGCCTTCATTACGAGTCAAAGACCACGTGAAGTGAGTAATTGTGCGTCTACATAGAGCACTTATTGCCGCGTGCTAATAAGGATAGTAACGTCAAGTTCAACTGTGACCCACCGCGCACCGGAGGATATCTACATCGGCGCCAGCAGAGCCACCTTCCGGCAGGATTATTGCTTTTGACTGTGGCTGCTGGAGCAGAGAACCGCCTACCCCGCTGCTACTGTGGGATCTACACCTGCCCGGGAGGACATCACTCGAGCCCGTCTCTGTCGGAGCAGAGACTCCACGGCTTCATCTGCGGCGCGCACCCTAGGATTACAGCTGCTGCTTTCCCCGCTGACACAGGGGTGATATCGCCTCCGTGGACCCTTGACTTTCATAGAGCATTACCTCCCCCTGCTGGCTTACAACCGGTAGTACACCCCTTCCCAGAGTACAATAGAGAATTCCTAATATTCAGTATTGACTTGCCTACGCACATTCTTTGCCTTACAAGTGCATTCAAATGATAAATGTAATAATACCTTTTGATGTAATAAATATTCTAAACGAGTATTTGAGTGGAAACCGTGTTATTGTGGAGAAGTTCTCATCATATACCTGTGTACGGTATTGGCCAGTAATGTACATAAGACGGTAGTAGTTTAATGATACTAATACTTGATTAATACAGTCAGGGAATTGTACCCCTCAGTTACAATTGGTCCTTCGAGCCCCGGATAATAATTAGCGTAATATTAATATAATATTAATATTGACATGGCCGATGACGAACACTCCACAAACGGTTCTCCTAAGCTAGATCGCCCGCAGCGCAGACGGCAGCCACCTCCCTATCTAGAGGCATACGCTGTCAGTCCAATACCTAGCTTTAAAGGGAAATTAGATACGGATAAAATAACTAAAGCGGATAGTAAAATTATGTCCGACCCTACCAACCAGGCTACCCCGACCACAGAGGCCCTAGTGGGTTCTAATGTAACTGACCAAGCTCACGGTGGGGACCAGGAGGGAACTGACACGACTTTATCCCCCGACAACGCCGACGAGGTAGTCCCCGGAGCGCTCCAGGATAAAGAAAGCCCTCCCGGGATGGAACCCGACCCACCACAAGAAGAGACGCGCACCCAGGAGATGGGTCTCCTCGGTACGCAACAGGAGAACGGGTCTCCAACAAGTACTGCCGGGAGCCGATCGCCCCGAACGGCGTCTTCCCCCAGCGCGGCGGACAAGATGCTGGCGCAAGCACTCATCGCCACCCTGGCAGCCTCCACCGAACGCGATCGACTTCAAGCGCAACAGACGCGCGAGCGCGAACATTTTGCAGTCGAGCGAGAGCGCTTCCAGGCGCAACAAAGGAGTGAAGACGACCGCATAAGACTGGAGACCAGACGCCTCCAGACAGAAGAGAACATTGAGAGAAGCCGCGCCGATGCACAGCACGCCGCCGCCAATGCACAGCACGCCGCCGCCAATGCACAGCGCGACGGCGCAAATGCCCAGCGCGACGCCGCCAACGCACAGCGCGACGCCGCCCAGGCCAGCGCCAATGCGCAGCGCGACGTCGCCAATGCCCAGCGCGAAGCAGCCCATGCCCAGCGCGAGGCAGAGCGCGACCGGCTGCAGGCGGAGCTGATGGACAAACTGGTTGCCATGGCGACACCCCCTCACTCCACACGGAGCTCTCAGAGATCGTCAAGACACGGGTCTAGGACACATTCCCCTACCCGACGAAGCGACCCCGGGACCCCGCCAACAGGAGGATCCTGTCCACGTCTCCGAACCCCCTTCCCGGCCGGTCCATACGAGACCCAGCAACCGGGAAGAATCGGACCACGCCGAGAGACTGAACAGAAGACTCCAGGTCCTAGCAGAGGAAGAGGAGGAGGAAGAGGAGGAATGTCAAGCCGACCAGCAGCAACGTACACTGGCCCAGGAGGCCCAGTACAGCCCCGACCAGCAGCAACGTACTCTGGACCAGGAGGTCCAGTACAGCCCAGAAGTCAGCCCCGAGGCCCTGCGCTACAAACCCTGACTCAACTCACGGGTGAGTTTGACTCACCGCCAGCCCCGAGGGACAGCACCTGGGTACCCGACCTTCGGTACCCACCAAGTACCAGCCCAAGACGACACGCACGGGGAGACTCGCCTAGGAGGCCTCTTCCCCAACGCTCACCGATGTGCCAGTCATCCATGACATCGTACCTTGGCGCACCGACGTTTCCAGACTTCACCCATGAGAACCGAGCACAGTACACGGAGCTACGGATGTGCTTAGAGACAATGATGGTTGATGTAGCTGATGAACGCCACAAGTATGCTACCCTATTGAAGCACCTCAAGGTGCCCCGAGCGCACAATATAGCGCTGGCCTATGCCAACTCTACTACCCCATACACAGCGGCTCTAGCAGCACTCGACCAACGGTATGGACGCGTATGGGACTACGTGATACAGGAGATAAGAGACATTGACCGTCTCCCCCCAGCCAGAGACAACAGAGCTCTAGATGACCTGTCTATCAAGGTACAGTCCCTGGTAGGGATGCTGGGGTCCCAAAAGGAAAAGGGTATCTACGAACTGTACGCTAACTCTAACGTAGAGAGGATATTAGAGAAGCTCCCTCCCGCCCGACAAGAGCGCTTCAGGCGGCAGAGAGACTACCGCGACCCCAACGGTCCAGAGGCATCCCTCCTAGACCTATCTGAGTTCCTCGCCAGGGAGGTCAGTAGCCTACGACTCGACACGTTCGTATGGAGTGGACCAAGCCCAAGACTCGGACCTCGGGGACAAACGGATAACCGCCGGTTGGTGACCGTTATGCACCAAGCCGAATCAGTACCACACAAGAACCACAACACCCCCTCGACGAAAGAGGACCAGTGGAAGATTGAGTGCCAGTACTGTGAGGGAGAACATCGGCTGTATCAGTGCGAAGATTTCAAGAAGCTGACCACGGATGATGTGAGTCAGTGGGTCAAGGACCACCGCCGCTGCTTCCGCTGCGCGCGCAGCCACCTAGCAGCTGAGTGCCGCTTGAAGAAGAAGTGCAGCAGGTGCGGTGGCACCCACTTGGAGGTCCTGCATGACATCAACAGGCGTCAGCCAGGACAACAGAGTGGGCCCGTCGCGGTGATGTACCATGCCGAGGCGGTGGCACCAGAACCAAAGTTCCACCAGACCGCTCCCTGGTGTCCCGACTGCTACGGCAGACACTGGGAGCCACGGTGCGACTCGCACCATATAGATTCTACGTCACCACCCACAGGAGTGCTCCACATTGACCAGGATAGCGGGACCCCCCGTGTGCTCCTCAAAGTGGTCAGAGTGCTCCTGAGCTACGAGGACAAGGTCCTGGACACTTACGCCGTCCTGGACGATGGGTCGGAGAAGACCCTCCTCCTCGCTTCCGCAGCAGCCCAGTTGGGCCTGCGAGGTGTCAAAGATACGATGACCATACGCACCATCAGAAGGGACCAGAAGACCATAAAGGGTGAAAAGGTCTCCTTCGAGATAGCAGCGGTGGACCAGCCCGAGAAGCAGTATAGTATAAGCAACGTCTTCACTAGCCACGACATAGGCCTGTCTCAGTACACCTACCCCATCCCACAGCTGATGGCTAAGTATGTGCACCTACGTCAACTACCTATACCGCTTATCGACGGCGCCACACCGACCCTGCTCATCGGCTCCGACCACGCGGACCTCATTCTCCCAATTGAGGCGGCCCACGTCGGACCTAAAGGATGCCCAGTCGCGGTTCAGACCCGACTGGGATGGACGCTCCAGGGCCCCCTCTACGGACTTGACAGTCAACCCACGTCTACACGCTGCCTACACACAGAGGCGAGCGACACCGGCCTCTCCCCCGTACAGCAGAGGCTATTGACATTAAGCGAGGGGCCCGTGAGAGAACCGTGGGTACCAGAGGGAGTTCGGAACCCCACCCCCCTCAGCTGCGCTCCAGACGTAGCTGACATCGAACCCAGCACCCCAAGCGACTCCTTGACGGGGCGGCCGGGACCGGCCCCTCCTCAGATGGGGTACAGAGCAAACAAGAGAAACAGACGGAGGAGGAGAAAGCACAGCCAAGCACAGATCAAAGCAGTCTCAGGCCCGCTTCCTCCTAAGCCCCCCTTCATCCCGTCCAGTCGTCATGACCATAGACCAGTCACCACCCCGAGCTGCGTGGCCGGCCGGCCGCGTAAGCAAAGTGACCACTGGTGCCGACGGAAAGGTCAGAGTGGCAGAAGTGCTCGGCCAAAGGCGGACCTACAACCGACCCGTGGCGAGGCTGATAGAGTCGCCAAGGCTCCCCGACTCGCTTAATGATGACCATGACCCATGACTTTGTGAACTGACCGACCCCTCACAACGGACATTGAGTAGTGGACAGCGCGGTTAATCTGTCTCTGCTTAGCTAATTAGGTGGGACTAATTAGGGTGCGGCTGTTACGAAGGGTCAGATTAAACCGAATATATATATTTATTGCCTGAGATCCCATGTATAATATTTGTATATCGTTTGATATCCCTTGTATATTCTTTGTACATGTACACGGAATATCCCTTTACCTGGTACAGGACAGACCATAATATTCGTTCTCCTATTGGAAGCGATCCCCTAGGCGCCAGTGACTTACCCCCTAGAGCTGACTTGAAAGCTACCGACATGACTTGTCTTAACATGCCCGCTTCTGCCCATGAATACGGCTACCGAAAGCAGAGCGGCACTATTTGTCCACCGTACGTATAAATATGACCAGCGAATACAGAACTTCCTTTTCAGTTCGCCTTCAGTTCAGTCTGGTTCAGTTACCAAGTAAAGCCTTACCCACTACGCAACGTGCGGTACAGCAGGGCTCGTATTGCCTCAAATAGAGTCGTGTTTATCCTACTACGTTTGTTTAACGTATCGTTCGCTCCTTACTAGTAAAAGCCTTCATTACGAGTCAAAGACCACGTGAAGTGAGTAATTGTGCGTCTACATAGAGCACTTATTGCCGCGTGCTAATAAGGATAGTAACGTCAAGTTCAACTGTGACCCACCGCGCACCGGAGGATATCTACATCGGCGCCAGCAGAGCCACCTTCCGGCAGGATTATTGCTTTTGACTGTGGCTGCTGGAGCAGAGAACCGCCTACCCCGCTGCTACTGTGGGATCTACACCTGCCCGGGAGGACATCACTCGAGCCCGTCTCTGTCGGAGCAGAGACTCCACGGCTTCATCTGCGGCGCGCACCCTAGGATTACAGCTGCTGCTTTCCCCGCTGACACAGGGGTGATATCGCCTCCGTGGACCCTTGACTTTCATAGAGCATTGCCTCCCCCTGCTGGCTTACAACCGGTAGTACACCCCTTCCCAGAGTACAATAGAGAATTCCTAATATTCAGTATTGACTTGCCTACGCACATTCTTTGCCTTACAAGTGCATTCAAATGATAAATGTAATAATACCTTTTGATGTAATAAATATTCTAAACGAGTATTTGAGTGGAAACCGTGTTATTGTGGAGAAGTTCTCATCATATACCTGTGTACGGTATTGGCCAGTAATGTACATAAGACGGTAGTAGTTTAATGATACTAATACTTGATTAATACAGTCAGGGAATTGTACCCCTCAGTTACACTATCTATATAGTACTCTTCACACATGGACCGCAGTCCAGAGTGCACCACAGAAATTAGTATAAAATGAACATAGGCATAAAATCACCACACAAATTGACAAAATAAAATATTGCATACATTTCAGACATAATAGGTATAAAAGACAATAAAAGTAGTGCAATGTAAACGTGCAGATTTTAAGAATAGGCATAAAATAAGTACAATAGTACAATGTTGCTCGAAGGCATGTGAACCCCCCCGGAACAGTCAGTCCCCCGAACACCTCACACATCAATCCCTATACACATCCCCATCCAAGATACACCCCCCCGATAAAGCACGCCATGACCGAAGGAAAACACAAACAGCCCGCGGGCCACTCACACCGCCATGCACGACGATGGGAATGCCACGCCTGCGGGCCGCTCCATCTACCCCGGCCCCAGCACCCCGCCACCAAAATCAGCGAATCCCACGCCCCCACCCCCAAACTCCACAGAGGAATGACAGGCCACGCACCCCAGGACCCGCAGCCACACCAAAGGAGACACGACTCCACACACTCAAGCAGACAGACACAACAGAGGCCAAATGAGAAGACATGCAGGATCGGGGCGGTCCGAGACGACACCGGGACACCCCGGAACACAGCAGAAGCCACAGCGAGCCCCCCACGCAAGGAACCCCAAAACCAGCCAGCGAACCGAGGGAGCCCAACGACGAAGACCAACCAAAATCCACCAAAGCACACGCAAGAGACCAATACCCAACTCCAGGGAAGGTCCAGGAAAGGTCCAGCCGAAGCCATAGGCGCCATAGGCTCGAACCAAGGTATTGCGCAAATACCACTCCCAACTCTCGAGCCTCTAACTCCGTCAATCATTTGGCGATCTCGAAGATTATTGGGCAGGGTTGTAGCCAATGGGTGTGGCTTTCCAATGATACCCCACGTGGGGATGTACGAATCAGGGATCTAGGTAAAATGCGAAAAGCGAAAAAAGACGCAGAATGAATTGAAGTCTATGAGGAAAAGGAAACCAGGAAGGCACACAGTTAACCAAAATCGCTCCTAATCACTCATTTCCCAACGGATATTTATGAAATTTGGACATGTACTACACAAGACTTCAGGCTATGGACCCAGGGTTTCTTTTCAGCCATACCAATTTTTGGGGAAATACTACTTCTGGACTACTAACTAGTACTACAGAAAAACGTGAGTAACAAGTTTTTGTACAACTCAAGTTCAGATCTATGTTACTCTATTTCATTAGCACTAAAAGTGAGTTTTAGTGAGTTTCTTTATTGTATCAGAAACTTCAGAATGTCATCTTTCAAAAGAGTCCAGGCTCATGCATGTGCTATAAGTATAAAGTATAGTATTTTGGTTTGCAAAAAAAGTATGCAGTCCTCAAAAACTAAAACTAAAATGGCCAATTTTGTTAAACAAATGTCCAGCTTGGGTAAAATGGCTATTGAAGGCTAAGAAAATCTCGTTACCTTCAGTTATCAAACAGTCATTATATTTTACCTCTGTAGGCAGGGAAATGGTAGTCTTGGTTTTATTTGAATTTACTGCTTTCTAAAATTGTGTTGGGTCAGAGTATGAACTTTAATTCATTAATTAATTCTAAATAATAGCTTGATTTTGCATTTTTGACGGATGATATACATTTGTTTCTAATCTGTCTAAAAGATAACCAATGGGATGGATACCCAGAGCGTCTGGCTAGAGTCCAGGCTCTATTCCTTTCTTTGAATAGCAATGATAGCTCAGGTGTAAACCAAGGAGTTGACCTATCCTTCACTCTGAGTTTCTTAAATGGTGCGTGTTTATCAATGATTGATAGGAGAGTTTTACTGAAGAAGTCTAAGGCCAATTCTATATTTGGAATTTTCAGAAGTATATGAGATGTGATGTCACTATTGAGTAGATCAAATAGGAAAGCTTGATCATTGAAATGTTTTAGATACATTTTTATAATATTGTGTGATTTTGTTTTCATTTATCCAATCGGGTGCATTCCACGTGGGGGAAATGGGAAGTAGGCAGGGGGGGGGATACATGCCTGCAACATGTAAACAACAACATTCATGTGATTTCACTTATTTATCATGAATACGGATTTTTTTTATTTACAAAAAGATGTAAAGGATCCTGCTAAATGCTCAGATTTGCATTTGGGACAAAGCACATATTAAAATTAAACTTGTTCTAATTAAATACAACAAGCTTTTGAGATAACTCCTTATGTGGTTCTATAGGATGGTATTGCCATTCTGGTTTATGAGAAGCAGACTTCAGCAGATGAAGCATTTCTCAGGCCAAGATGTTATGAATATGACTTGAATGATATTTGTATACAAAATTTAAGGAAAAATAATTCTAAGAAAATCACAAAAGTAAGTTTAACAATCATTTCACATGCTAACTGTCAGACTTACATAGGATGAAAAACACATATTGTTAGAATTCCACTTCCTGAATACAACGGGACTGAGCATTTGATATAAGTCCTTGTAGTTTTCAGGATACAGACAGACATTTCTGTATCATACTATACTTAGTCTACCAATTAAGACTTGATAAATATGACCGGTGTCTTATTATGTCAGTTCTCACAGCAGACCGTCTGTGTTTCTACCTCTAACAGAAAAACATTCTCAGTGGCTTATTAGTCATTAATGGGGTAAAGCTTATGCTGTAGCCTCAAATGTTGAATGAGTTGAACAATTTAATAATTATAAAATGTCACTGTGGACATGCATGGGTGGAGAGGCACAACAAAACAACTAACTGTCACTGTAACTCAGACGTAAAAACATAATATATACTGTATATTTAGACCAATGTGTAATGTTCATGTTGTAAATCTGCTATGATTTAAACACAAGAAACATCATGATATCGTTGGTGCAAAGTAAAAATGGTGTAATAGCTACACCGAGTGGACAGAATGCTGCATTACAACAGGACGGAATAATACCCACACCATTGATTGATTGATTGAAAACTTTATTAACAGATTGCAGAATGGGTACAATACAGTACAGCTCAATACACACAATTGTTAAGGGGATGCAGACCAGAGAAAGACTTTCGTCTTGTTTACATCAGGGTCCCCCATTTTCAATTCATCAGGACATATATGATATACAGATAGTCAGTACTGCTACATCTATACATTTATGACATACCAGATTTGCAAATACAGTACTGTTTGTGATACAGAAGGAGTCAAGAAAAGGGAGTATATACATTTGACGTAGAAACTGTACATTGGAGGAGGTTGGGTGGGGGCCCGGGGGGTTGGGTACATTGGGATATTGACAACCATACTGGGTAATCTACATTGGAGGTGTGGGGGGGGGGGGGGGGGGGGGGCACACTGTATAAACAAGTAAAACTGTACATTGAGGGGGGGGGGGGGGAGACATTGTACAAACAAACAAAATTGTACATTGGACTATTGACAAAACCATACTAGGTAAATTACTGTACATTGGAGGGGGTTGGGTTAGGATATTTACAGGGGCCAGTGTTGAATTGCAGTCTCCCGTAGGTGTCCCTTGAGTGACCTATACCTCCCTGTGAGTTCAGCTGTACATCCCACATGTGAGAATTGAACATTCCAGTGATGACATTGACATCACAACGGGACCGGGTGCCGTTGGTTGAAAGCTATGAAGTGATGTTCTAAAACTCCCGTGGAGAATTCTGACTAATCGTTCCAAGGACCTCACACTTGAAAGGGTTAATTGCATAGGGATAAAATTAGAGGTTTGTTTGTTTGTTTATTAACACAGTTAAACAGAAGTAAAAACAATACATAATAAGTTATAACGATTGTGAAGGAGAAGTTAGAAGCTTAGAGGCTTATCGAGAACTTCCCCTGTTTTATAAAATCAAACATACAAAAATACAAAAATATGCATATTATAAAATACCAGAATACATTCAAAAGATACGTGTTAATACAAACATACATACACACAGTAGGCCTACATACATGCATACTGTATACTGCGTACATTATAATATATAACAACCCACCCACATGCCTACAAACCTACCCACCCACATAACCAAATGCATACGTATGACCTATTTATCTATCTACTACTTTTGGATATGAGAATCTTTTTGTAGTTTGCTTTAAAAATAAGCAGAGATGGAGATTTCCTCAGCATAGGATCAGCTGCATTCCAAAGATTGGACCCTCTATACCTCACTGAGAACTGCCTAAGTGAAGTACCACAATAAGGTATATGCAGGTCCCTGGTGATATTTCATAATGGAAAGGTCGTTCTGGCGTGAGGCTGTGAGAGGGATGACCCCAGCAGATGAAGCATTTATCAGGCCAAGATGTCATGAATTTGACATGAATATAGATTTCTTTATAAAAAGAAAGAAAAAACCCCAAAGTAAATGTAATAGTCATTTGAGACTTCCAAAACATCTGTATCATCTATCTTGCTCTATTTTCTTTTATTTTAAACTATTAATACAATTATTATTATTATTATTATTATTATTATTATTATTATTATTATTATTATTATTATTATTATTATTATTATTATTATTATTATTATTATTATTATTATTATTATTATTATTATTATTATTATTATTATTATTATTATTATTATTATTATTATTATTATTATTATTATTATTATTATTATTATTATTATTATTATTATTATTATTATTATTATTATTATGATCTTTCTACTTTTATTCTCATGTAAAGTGTGTTTGAGTGTCTTTTAACTTTCACTAATTTCAACTCAATGGGGTATTATAATTATACACCTAATTCTACTCCTGAAATAAAAGCCCTTGATTTTTCACATACTGTTTTATTCATACTGTATTCTTACACGAATGTTGTTTTCTAAATATACATTTCTGTGTTCTTCTGACAGATGAAGGAGATCGATTCTGAGGCCTCTCCAAAAGTGACTGAAGTCTGTCTTCATCAGGATTATGAGACAGTGGTAAAGACTTGTCTTCAACAGGAGTCATCATCATGTGCTTAGGATATTGGGTCAAGTGCTAGTAATACCTGGTACACTATATTAAACACATCAAAAGTGAAGAATTTGATCTCCCCTAGTATTTTGGAAGCATAATAATATCCCCGGTCAAGGCTGCTGTCGGAAAGTGGTGTTGTTGTCCAGCAGGGGGCACTATGTCCTCTGGACTTGTCAGTATCAATGCCCCTGTTACGGTGATAGGGACACCTTACATGCCGTCCTTCGGATGAGACGCTAAACCGAGGTCCTTCCTGACTGAATCTCGGTCGTTAAAGAACGCAGGACGCTTATCGCAAAGAGTAGGGGGTTCCCCGACGTTCCTGGCCAAATTCCCAATCAGGTATGTGACTGTCTGACATGTACAGTCCCCCCCACCCCCACCTACCCAATCCAATGTACAGTTTCTACGCCTAATGTATATACTTTTTTCTTTCTGGACTCTTTTTGTATCACAAACAGTACTGTAATTGCAAATCTGGTATGTCATAAATGTATAGATGTAGCAGTACTGTCTATCTGTATGTCATGTATGTCATATATGTTACGATGAATTGAAAATGGGGGACCCTGATGTAAACAAGACGAAAGTCTTTCTCTGGTCTGCATCCCCTTAACAATTGTATGTATTGAGCTGTACTGTACTGTACCCATTCTGCAATCTGTTAATAAAGTTTTCATTCATTCATTCATTCATTCATTCATTCATTCATTCATTCATTCATTCATTCATTCATTCATTCATTCATTCATTCATTCATTCATTCATTCATTCACATCAAGGCCACATAATCATATCAATGCTTACTCCTAAAACACACCTCACCCTGGGCCCTGCCCATTTTGACAACCTAGGATGGCTTAGAGTAGAGTACAGCAAGTTGCAATGGGCCTGGTCTACAAGATACACTACACACCACTAAGGTACCCATGTACATGTCAAGCTACTTCCCAAAGGTCAGTGAATACCTTGACCACAACACCAGAGGGAGTTCCACAAATCATGTGCAACCCAGATTCGGCTCAAACAAGGGACTAAACACGTTTCGCAATTATGCCACATCAATGTGGAACGCCCTACCCACAGCCGTTAAAAAATGTGAATCCCTACCCACCTTCAAAACAGCTCTCAAAGAGCACCTACGGGAGGCTGCAATTCGAAACTGGCCCGAACCGCCAAACCTCCCACCCACCCCTATAATGTTCATTTCCCTCCCCCTCGTATGTATATATTTACTGTTAGGATCTCTGTTTAACAGTATTGTATATTTGCATATCTCGTATGTCACAAATGTAACAGTACTGTATATGTCATAAATGTCATGATTAGATTAGATTAGATGATTAGATTAGATTTTTATATCTGTATCTGTATGTTGTGTATGTAATAATGTCATTATGAATTGAAAATGGGGGATCCTGATATAAACAAGACGAAAGTCTTTCTCTGATCTGCATCCCCTTAACAATTGTGTGTATTGAGTTGTACTGTTGTGTATTCTGCAATTTTCTGGTACTGTTTGGGGTATACTTTGGGGTATTTTAGAGTATTTTGGGGTACTTTGGGGTATTTCATGGTACTTTGGGGTACTTTGGGGTATTTTCTGGTACTTTGGGGTGTTTTGGGGTATACTTTGGGGTATTTTAGGGTACTTTGGGGTATTTTGAGGGTATACTTTGGGGTATTTTGGGGTATTTTGGGGTATACTTTGGGGTATTTTGGGGTACTTTAGGGTATTTTCTGGTACTCGGGGCAACGCTAGAGAGGACTGTGTGACTCAGCTAAGACTCCACTAGATGGCGCTAAAGGGTTTATTATCAGGACTAAGGCTAGTCTGGACTTATCTGTGTCTGGTGAAGTGTTTTTATTGAATTCGCAAATTCACAGTTGAAGTCAGAATCAGAATCAGAAATCAGAAAGGTCTTTATTGCCAAGTAGTTTACACATACAAGGAGTTTGATTTGGTCGTTTAACAAACCATTATGGTAGAATAAAATAAAAGGGGGAATAAAATAAAATGGAATATAAACTAAATTAAAATAGAAGTACAATAGAATAGAATTATATAATAATAATAATAATAATAATAATAATAATAATAATAATAATAATAATAATAATAATAATAATAATAATAATAATAATAATAATAATAATAATAATAATAATAATAATAATAATAATAATAATAATAATAATAATAATAATAATAATAATAATAATAATAATAATAATAATAATAATAATAATAATAATAATAATAATAATAATAATAATAATAATTATTATTATTATTATTATTACTCATAAGTACATTTGAGCAATATGGACAAAACCCTCAAAAGAGTCACTCCACCACCTTCCTTTGTGAGCTTAAAGATGCTATAGATAACATGTATGTGTACTACATTATGTAGAGTAATCATAAAAAATATCTAGAAAACATAAAAAAAAATCCACAGAGAAAGTATTGCTTTTCCCCCCAGAATAATGAATTAATTAATGCATTGAAGATCAGGATCGCAAATGGACTGCCTTTATAGCTATAAATGTAAATAAAGACCTATTTACTGTATATAAGATCACAAAGTATTTCCAGCTGGGAATAGATCATGTGGCCATGATTCATATCAACATGCAGAGCTGCAAGGAATTTTTACTTTAAAATGAAAACCAGAAATCACGTGTCCTCTCCAGATCATTTGATGACTTTATTGATCTGTGCAGTGCAGGACATCTGCTCTCCGTATGCATTTGCAGAAGGTGCTCGAGATCCGCTCCGTCTGCAGATGTTCCTGGTTGGTGTCACAATCACGGCCAGAGCCTCTCTCTCCCCCCCTGCTTCCACGCCCTTATATGGGCAGCTTCCTGTCGATGTGTTCACGTGCTGTCAGGACTTGGCTATCTGCACACCTGAGACTCGTCACGCCATCACCAGCTCTGATAAGAGCCCTGCGGTGCCTGGCCTGCCACTCTGAGCATGTGAGTTATTGACAGCTGTGGGATGTAAAGATAATTTCACCAAAAATTACTAAAATGGTTCAATAAAGAATTTGCCTACCCCACCTTTAATGTTAGTTTTGGGTGTTAAGCTGAACTATAGATCCCTTGCCCGCAGGGGCGTCCATTTGGTATGGCAAGGTATGGCACTCGCCATACCTTGGCAATTTAAAAAAAAAAAAATTAAAAAAAAAAATCTTTTTTTACAATTTCTTATGTTGATTTAGAATTCGAATGTCAACATTATGAACGAAGCTTCGAACTATTCGGTACAGCCCTAGCATGTTTTGATATTGTTAATTATCTCACTTTTACTAGGTGACTTTTACTGTGACTAACTGAAATATGCCAAAAAAAAAGGAAAATGGACATAGGGACGTTTTTTTATCAAAGGGCAGCAGAGACAAGTGATACAGGGACACAGGTAAGGTCTGGCTTAGTGATTATAATAGTGCAGTTCAGCATTCAGTAACCCATACTTTTTGTGAATGTGTTTTTGATACTACATTCTGTTGAACACACACCTCAAAACCGTACCTAAGGAAAATTGGCTCAATTGCAAGAAAAGTAATAGACAGTTATGATATTACATTCTGCATAATTCGTATGCAAAATATTGTGGTTCCCTGCTTTAGTCTGTTGACACATTTCTATACAAAAAATGCTTGTGTAGTCCTGTCATACCTAAATGTCATATAACTGAATTGTATAGAAACAACTCACCAAAAGTGACTATTGCACAACTGATTTGACAAAAAAAAATCCACCAAGGGGGGGAAACCACCCCTTCACCCCCCCCCTCCTCGCCATACCTTGTCTTTTACTAAAAGGACGCCACTGATTGCCCGTATTGATTCTTTGTGCTCGCAGCCATTTTGTGTTTGTCCTTAGCACTGGCAGTGAAACACAGACGAAGTGGAAACAACCTGCTGGGTATAAGGAGGAACTACAATGCAATCATGCAATCTTTATGGTAGCCACGCACGTGCACACATAGAGCCCAAGGGGTGCTTGAGCACCTGCCCTTTTGAGCCTCATACATTTTTTACGCATGGGACCTGGACCGGGTCTAAAGAATGGAATTTATACACTGTTGTCTGTCTGTAGGTTTAATGAATCATGTCTAATACTGTTTTTAATATATATATATTTCTCTCAAAAAATATTATTTAAAAAAAATTCATAAAATGTAAAAGATGAATTGTTATAAAATCATGTCTAAAATGTATTAAAAAATCATGCAAGTCTTGGTACCGCCCCTGGTCACCAGGTGGGGCTGATAGCCAATTTATTAATTTCTGTATAAAAAATATGTAATTTCCTGTTTCTTGTTTATACTTGAAAAAGACCGGAAGGGTCGAAACGTCGTATATCTGCTGTTTGTCACAAATAAACACCTTTGGAGCATTGAAAAGTGAGTTGCGAGTCCCACTTTGTTCACAATCATTATATACACATGGTTTCACATAGACACATTATGTCCACAATCATAATATACACATCACACATTATGTCCACAATCATAATATACACATCACACATAGACACATTATCTCCACATTCATAATATACACATCACACATAGACACATTATCTCCACATTCATAATATACACATGGTTTCACATAGACACACATTATGTCCACAATCATAATATACACATGGTTTCACATAGACACATTATGTCCACAATTATAATATACACATCACACATTATGTCCACAATCATAATATACACATCACACATAGACACATTATCTCCACATTCATAATATACACATGGTTTCACATAGACACACATTATGTCCACAATCATTATACACATGGTTTCACATAGACACATTGTCCACAATCATAATATACACATGGTTTCACATAGACACATTATGTCCACAATCATAATATACACATCACACATTATGTCCACAATTATAATATACACATCACACATTATGTCCACAATCATAATATACACATCACACATAGACACATTATCTCCACAATCATAATATACACATGGTTTCACATACACATTATGTCCACAATAATAATATACACATCACACATAGACACATTATCTCCACAATCATAATATACACATGGTTTCATGTAATGTTTGGGGTTTGCTCGCCTCAGGGAGCAAACCTCTAGCGTTACCTGGTGGATAATTGACTTGTCTCCCTGTCCTAATTACACTAATTCGTACTGGTGTGACTCGTGAAATGTCTTGTTATATTCTCTTCCGTGTCACACAGCCAGTGTCAGTCAGCAAACTGTCCGTGAGAAACACGTACCTGTTAAGTTCTAAAAGTGAGCACCGGACCTTGAAATTAATTCTAAAAATTACTGGAGTAATGTGACACCTTCTGCTTGATCTGGTTAGCAGTCTTGCAGCAGTATTTTGGATGAATTGGAGGCGGTCTATGGATGATTTATTGAGGCAGGTGAGTTGCAATAGTCAAGACGAGAACAAACGAAGGCATGGATAATCATTTCTAGGTCAGAATGGGAAACAATCGACCTAAGCTTAGCAATGTTTCTGAGATGGAAAAAACAGGTGCGGGTCACCGACTTGATGTGCGTGTCGAGGTGCATGGCCTGATCAAAGTTTACCCCAAGGTTCCTGAGGTTGGGGCTCACATTTCTTTCTAGGGACCCAAGGCAACCAGCCACCCTGGATGCAACGCCATCAGAGGCCACGATGAGCACCTCGGTTTTAGCCTCATTTAGCTGGAGGAAGTTGCTATAAGCAGGCCTTAATGGCCGACAGACACTCATTTCAAACAATAAAATTTTAATTAAAATCATCAGGGCAATCAGGGTTAAAAGAGAAATACAGCTGGATATCATCCGCGTAAAAGTGGTAGGAGATGCCTTTAAAAGCGTTTATAATGTGTCCTAATGGGAGCAAATACAGTGAAAATAAAATCGGACCAAGTACCGAGCCCTGGGAGACCCTACAGGAAAGGGTGACAGACTCAGACACACAAGGGCCTACTCCGACTGAGAAACATCTCAAGTTCAAGTTTCAAGTTCAAGTTCAAGTTTCTTTATTAGTTGTCATACAAAAATACAGAATACTTTTATATAAAATGCTTCTTTCTGTTTTGCTCCCGAGTGTGTGCTAGATAAAAATAGATAAGTATAAAATAAGTATAAAATAGAAGTCAAAAGTATGTAAACAAAAGTGTTCAATATACATATATACAATACAATGCCAAGCGAAACGTCTTCTCCTTTCTCTCTCTCCACTTTTACTCCTGACACCCATGTAATGTTTCGAGGTTTCAACCGCTATTGATGATTCTCCAGGCAGTTGCTATAGTTCTCACTCAGGTCTTTATTGCAACTTCAAGTATACAAGTCTGGGTGCAGCACCTCTGCCTGCCATTGTAAGACTCATCTCCCAACTTCCCATGCCTCAAGAGAGCGTACCCTAGGTGCCACACCCTCTTATACCTTTCCCCCAGGTCAGCCCCTGCCCCCTCCCCTCTACCAACCTCGGGCTTGCGTCTAGGGTGACCAGGTGTCCCCCTTTTGGTTGTACTGTCCCACCATTTGAGACCGCGTCCCACATATTGAGAGGATGTCCCTCTTTTTGAAGCAAAAAAAAATGTATCGAACACAAGACATTCCTGTCAAGTGATAAAGTTTGAATATTTAAAACAGATGTTAGGTGGTAACAAGCCGGCTGCCAGTGCCAAGATGAATGTGGAGAGATATAATTCTGTATTTAATTTGTATTTATTTTGATTTAACCTTTATCTATTTGGTGAAGACGAGTTATTCTAATAAACATTTTTACATTATCTATCTGTCCCACTTTGTCCCACCAAAATCTTACTGTTGTCCTGCTTTTGGACTTTTTGCATCTGGTCACCCTACTTGCGTCGCCGCCAGCCCCAGGTTGGTAGAGTGCAGAGTGACAGCTCGGCTGACCAGTCACCCCAAATCCCAGGGTTGTTACAATATATTGAGTTTTAAGATACCAGAGACCTTTGTACCTGGGTAACTTACCTGAGGAATTGGTAGGAGGAGACAGATATTTGATAAAAATATCTTTAGCAGCAAGTAAGAAAGCGATCACGCATCACTGGTATCAACAAGAACCTCCAACAAAGGAAAATTGGATGGACATTATAGGTCAAATATACACAATGGAAAGACTTACTTTTATCCTCAGACTACAGGAAGATACATGTTTGAGGTACTGGAAAAATGGGACTTTTATATGTTAATTACGACAATGATGTATAGTTTTAATATTCACCATAACTATTGGGAAAGTAAGAGAAAAAGAGAAAGTTATAAAAAAATAAAAGAAGAAAAACACAATGTTACAATTTACCCTGCATAGTGCAACAACTTAACCGGTGATGGGGCAACTTCAAGTAAGGAAACAAAGTGCAATACATAACGGGGCTTTAGAGGGCGATGTTTGTCGGCATTACAGGTTTTACCTTTAAAAGAGCAAAGGAAACAGGCTTTTCGAGGTGGGACTTTGATTGATTGATTGATTGAAAATTGTATTAACAGATTGCAGAATGGGTACAATACAGTACGGCTCAATACACACAATTGTTAAGGGGATTCAGACCAGAGAAAGACTTTCGTCTTGTTTACTTGGCGCAACACTGTTGACCAAAGACGGCTGCAAAATGGAGAGCGACGTTAGCCTTCGCTCCATCGATGAGGACCCGTTTTTCAAAAAAACAACAGGGCTTTTGAGGTGATGAAATCACTGCACCCAGGCAGCAGTGGTTCGGCTAAAAATAGTTCTGAGTATATATCTGCTTAGAAAACGAAAATGTGTAATTATTATAATTTTCTTTTTTGCGGTAAATACACAGGTCACAACATGTATACAGGAAAGTTTTGGAGTTGTATTTGGAGTGTATTTCGTGACTGTTGGGAACTAGGCTACACTGGCACACCTACTTCCAGTGAATGGCGCTGAGCTAGGCTAACGGTGCGGCTGTTTCCTAAGCCTGCACAGAGAAGATAAGGGTATGTATCTCGTCTAACTCCAGGGTAGAAGGCAAATGAGCTAATTTCCCAAAAAGTTGCCGTGTTCCTTTAAACACAAAGATTTAAAACAGAGAAAGGAGAAGCTGTCACACATTGATTGATTGATTGATTGAAAACTTTATTAACAGATTGTACAATACAGTACGGCTCAATACACACAATTGTTAAGGGATTGCAGACCAGAGAAGGACTTTCATCTTGTTTACATCAGGGTCCCCCATTTTCAATTCATCATGACATTTATGACATACAGGACATACAGATATACAGTTACATCCAGACATTTATGACATACAAGATATTACGGCTGACCCCCATTAGTCGAATAGTCGACTAATCGACCGAAGCCGTAGTCGACTGCCAACCTCTTAGTCGAATGCAAAAAAATTAAAGAAAAAAATTATTATAATTCATTTTAAAATAAATATTACATTTTTTATTAAAAAAATTATCATTCTTTCCAAAAGAAAAAGAGGCCTAGAAGTGTGGCTAACGCTAATGGCATGCATACCAGAGGCTAACTGCCTATGAAAACAGGCACAGAAAGAGGGGGTTTGGACATTTACCGGGGCCAGTTTAGAATTGCAGCCTCCCGTAGGTGCTCTTTGAGAGCGGTTTTGAAGGTGGGTAGGGATTCACATTATTTTACGGCTGTGGGTAGGGTGTTCCACATTGTTGTGGCATAATTGCGAAACGTGTTTAGTCCCTTGTTTGAGCCGAATCTGGGTTGAACATGATTTGTGGAACTCCCTCTGGTGTTGTGGTATTCACTGACCTTTGGGAAGTATTTCGACATGTACATGGGCACGTTAGTGGTGTAGTGTATCTTGTAGACCAGGCCCATTGCAAGTTGCTGTACTCTGTCGTCTACTCTAAGCCATCCTAGGTTGTCAAAGTGGGCAGGGCTGAGGTGGGTTCTAGGAGTAAGGTCAAGTAGTAGTCTGACCAGTTTGTTTTGTGATGTTTCTAATCTTGTTTTTAGTGCCTTTGATGTGCTTTGGTACCATGAGGTGCAAGCATAGTCGTAGTACCCTTGAATGAGTGCTCCTGTTAGAGTCTTCAGGGTATTCTTGTTTACCAGAGAGGAGATCCGGTACAAGAATCTTGTTCGTTGGCTGACTTTTTTGATTACATTGGTTGCCATTTTGTCACAGGAAAGATTTGCCTCTAGGATGGAACCCAGGTATGTAATTTCATCTTTCCTTGTGACAATATTGTCACCCACTGTAACAGAGAAGCCGTTTGATTGCTTAAGGTGAGAGAGAGAGAGAGAGACCGAGGGAGGATAAAAGGGGAAGACCAAACAGTATGCGGGAGACATTCATGGTGACCTTAAGAGATACGTAGACAGAGATACCTAGACAGAAATACCTAGACAGAGATACGTAGACAGAGATACCTAGACAGAGATACCTAGACAGAGATACCTAGACAGAGAGAGAGAGAGAGAACAGACAGATGACAGAAATAACACAGGGGGACATGAACACAGAAGAGAGAGAGAGAACAGAGGAGAGAGAGAACAGACATATAGTAGAGGAGAGAGGGAGAGAGAGCAGATGACGAGATGAGAGAGAGGGGGAGAGAGCAGAGGAGAGAGTGAGGGGGAGAGAGCAGAGGAGAGAGAGGGGGGGGGGCAAAAAGAACACAGTGAGCAGAGGAGAGAGAGAGAACAGAGGAGAGAGAACAGAGGAGAGAGAAAGAGAGGGAGATAGAGAGAGAAAGAGAGGGGGGGGGAGAAAGAACACAGCGAGCAGAGGAGAGAGAGAGAACAGAGGAGAGAGAACAGAGGAGAGAGAAAGAGAGGGAGATAGAGAGAGAGAGAGAGGGGGGGGGGCAGAAAGAACAGAGAGCAGAGGAGAGAGAGAGCAGACAGAGAGCAGATATAGAGAGAGAGATAGCAGAGGAGAGAAAGAACAGACAGAGGACAGAAAGAACAGAGGGAGCAGAGGAGAGAGAGCAGACAGAGAGGATTGAAATAACAGAGAGAGCAGAGGAGAGAGAGAACAGACAGAGCAGATATATATATATAGAGAGAGAGATAGCAGAGGAGAGAGAGAACAAACAGAGAGGACAGAAATAACAGGGGGGACATGAACAGGAGAGGGAGAGAGGGAGACTCTAGCTGGGGTCCATGTTTGTAGCGGGGGAGATAGGACAGAGGAGAGAGAGAGAGAGAGCAGATAGCAGAGAGAGAGCAGACACCGAGGACAGAAATAACAGAGAGAGCAGAGGAGAGAGAGAGAGAAGATGAGAGAGGGAACAGACAGAGTGGACAGGAAGAACAGAGGCAGAATGAGTGCGGGAATCAATGTCCAATGCCTGGCAGGAGAGGGTGACAGAGAGGCAGAGGTGTGTGTGTGTGTGTGTGTGTGAGTATTTGAAAGGGGCAGATGGTTCAAAATCCTTGGCAGAGCAGGGATAAAGTGGGCAAGTCCCGGACCATGACACCTATGGTCATTTTTGATAGGACAGATCATGGCCCTATGGACATTTTTGATAGGACAGATTATGGCCATATGGTAATTTGACCGGTCAGATTATGGCCCCATGGTAATTTTACAGGTCAGATTATGGCCCTATGATAATTTTTGATAGGACAGATCATGGCCCTATGGAAATGTTTGATACAGTAGGACAGATTATGACCCTATGGTAGTTTGACAGGTAATCAATAACTGAATGGTGAATGAATTTATCCTCCGTGGCAAGGAGCGATAAGGCTTTAGCAAGAATGCAAGGTACTACTTACGGCAAGGTTCAGTGATCGACTGACAATCTCAATAGTAACCAGGAAGAGCATATAAAGCCAACCTAACTAGACACGCCAGGTACCAATGAATGCAATCAGGGCAGATAGACAGGTTAATTACCATCAGGTAACGCTAGGGGTTTGCTCCCTGAGGAGAGCAAAACCCCAAACGTTACACCTATGATAATTTGACATGTCAGATCATGGCCCTATGGTTATTTGACAGGTCATATTATGGCCCTATGATAATTTGACAGGTCAAATCATGGCCCTATGATAATTTGACAGGTCAGATTATGGCGTTGTCCTGAATATTCTGAGACATCAGTGAATATAACCGCTTATCTTGGAGGCACAGTTTACATTGACTGCAAATATCCACCATCACGATATGAACAAAGCGACATCAGATATTTCTACAAAGAAGATGATGACCGTGACTGCAGGGATTTAATATCAGCTCACAGCTCTGTGTATACAAGGACAGAACGGCATGCACTGTCAGATACCGGTCGGGGAGTCTATACTGTCACCATCTCCCGTCTGACTGAGGAGGATGCTGGGACATACTGGTGTGCTATGAGAACAGAGAGACTCCAAGGTGGCAGTTAAGTGTACTGTTATTTTGTATATTGTTATTTTTGTATATTGTATTGTAACATTGTTTTATTGTATTTTATGTTTCTTGTATAGTATTTTATGTTTCTCTTTTATTACTTGTGTGATTTTATACTGCACCTTAAGTTTGAGTCCCAAATCTCGTTGTATGCAAATATAATGATAATAAAGTACAATCTAATCTAATCTAATTTA
>NC_140171.1:15975789-16015789 GCF_963971535.1 Notolepis coatsorum
AACTTGGTGTGTTTGTTTGTTGTATTAGATGAGTTATAATAAGCTAATGTGTGTTTTTTTTTTTTTTTTTTGTCTTTTTCCCCCTCCATTTTCCTCCGATTTTCTCCCATCCCAATGTTAGTCGTATGCCAATTCCCAGTCCCTTCCTGGTCGCTGCGCTTTACCCCCCACAGTCAGATCATTTGGGAGAGTGGAGGCTACCACGTGCTTCCTCCGACACACGTCCAGCCAATCACCGCTTCTTTTCACCTGGCAGCGCGGATTCTCATTGAGAGGGCGTAGCGTGTGGGAGGACCACACTATCCCCCTCACGTCCAATCCGCGCTTAGCAGGCGCCCCGACCGAACTGTAGGAGTCGCTGTTTACAACGACCCGGACCCACCCCGCCAGCTTCTCCCACCCTCTGATACAGCCAATTGTATCAGTGCAGACGGCCAGCCAAGCTGGTGACAACCCCGGAGCTGTGAGCTGGATTCGAACAGGCGAACCAAGCTCACAGCTCCGGGGCTGGTGACGAACGCAATCTCCGCTCGACCACCTAACCGCCTTAGCTAATGTGTGTTTTAAAAGGAAATCTAACTCATTCTCGTTGCATACAGTATTTACTTCATGAGGTCGAACACAACATCCATGATTTGATGAATATCCATTCAATTATATATTGTAACTAATTAAATCCATTGTATCTTGGCACCTCATTTATTGATTTGATGCATTATTGATATCATCACATTTCATCAATAGGAAGAATATCCAAAAAGACAGATGTAAATATCCTTGGGCAAATTGACAATAAAGCAATCCATTTACCTTTACCTTTACATTTACATCAGAGTGGAACCTAATGTATTGAAGAGACAAGTCGCCATATGATTCATGATTGAAGTTAAAAGTGATTAATTCACTCAACAGTGAAACACGATTTATTTGAACCTTTATCCACCCAGAGACAGAATAAGACACAAGACTAGGGATGTCCGATATTATCGGCCGATATTGGCATTAAAATGTGGTATCGGAAAATATCGGTATCGGTTTAAAAAAATTTAAACATTTTTTTTTTTTTTTATTTACATTTCTATAACCTTTATTTACCCAGGCAAGCAAGTAAGAACAAATTCTGATTTAATTTATTGTCAAAAGTATGCATAATGTTGTGTTAATTCCACAACAAGAGATATTTAATGTTAATTACCTGAAATGATTCCGTTTTTTAGGGGGAGAAACCCTGCATATATCGGTATCGGAAATTAAGAGTTGGACAATATCGGTATATCGGTATCGGTAAAAAAGCCAATATCGAGCATCCCTACACAAGACTCATGAGAATAGGATTTTTGATGGTGAACAAAGATTCTTCTGCGATGCGCTTCACACTTAGACACGGGGGCTGTGTCCAGTCACAGCCTCAAGTCCTCTATAGATTCAAGATTCATGAGTTTTTGTTTACATGTAACAAGTACAGTGGAATGCTTATTCTTCACTCACTCCCACAGCTACAAGAATATGAAATGCAATAAGCAATAACACAATACAAATAGTTACACCTTGATAATATATACAGACAACTGATCATATACAGTATATATACAGTATATATATTTTTTAAATTAAGAAAGTATGAATACTGTGAAAGAAAATGGTATACAGTATAATAGTCTACAGTGACTACAAAAATGCAGCATGGAGTGTACAGTAATCAGCATAGTGGATGTGGTGTGTTGTTGGTGCCAGGTACAAATTCAAGTTATGAGTTTGTGTTCATTAGGCACACGGCATGTGGTAAGAAACTATTTCCTGCTGGTCCATGGTCTTGATAGGCATGCGTCCATTCATCCACCATGTGCCTTGTGTACACATCCAGATCTGGGTCTTTGAGAAGCCTGCCTTGCAGTTCAGTGTCCACTGTCCAGCGTCTTGTAATGTTCACACTGTTGCATTAAGCGCTCTTAAAAAAAGGAAGCAGGAGGTCTCACTTGCTAACGTTCTACTCAGAAAGCCTACTGTATCACACTTCATTTGCACGCAGCCGGGGTGAGAGAGAGACAGAGTATAGAGTTGGACACATCGCAGAGGTAGACAGAGTTAAACAACCAGAGTAACCACTCATTACAGAGATATTAGCAAAGATATCTGATCTCCTCCCTGTGAGTCTCAGAGCCTCAAGATGAGAAGCCTCCTTGTAGTCGTCCTCTGCCTCATGACAGGTAACATAACCTCAGTGTCTCCTCTGTAATTGTCTCGTAGTCGTCCTCTGTCTGGTGATAAATGATATAACCTCAGTGTCTCCTCTGTAATTGTCTCGTAGTCGTCCTCTGTCTGGTGATGAATGATATAACCTCAGTGTCTCCTCTGTAATGTCTCATATTCGTCCTCTGGTGATAAATGATATAACCTCAGTGTCTCCTCTGTAATGTCTCATAGTCGTCCTCTGTCTGGTGATGAATGATATAACCTCAGTGTCTCCTCTGTAATTGTCTCGTAGTCGTCCTCTGTCTTGTGATAAATGATATAACCTCAGTGTCTCCTCTGTAATTGTCTCGTAGTCGTCCTCTGTCTCGTGATGAATGATATAACCTCAGTGTCTCCTCTGTAATGTCTCGTAGTCGTCCTCTGTCTGGTGATGAATGATATAACCTCAGTGTCTCCTCTGTAATGTCTCATAGTCGTCCTCTGTCTGGTGATGAATGATATAACCTCAGTGTCTCCTCTGTATTGTCTCATAGTCGTCCTCTGTCTGGTGATGAATGATATAACCTCAGTGTCTCCTCTGTAATTGTCTCATATTCATCATCATCATCATTAGGTGGCTTCTTCGTTCCGAAGGTTGCCTATCACTCTCCAACCCATTCTGTCCCCACTTCTTCTCTCCAACTCCGTGACTCCGCCTCTCACTCCACTCCAATCACAGACATCGTCTACCCAGCCTCTTCTTGGTCTTCCACTTCCTCTCTTTCCATCCACCTTCCCCATCACCACCTTCTTGAACATCTCCCCGCTGGATCCTCTCAGAACATGCCCGCACAACTCCATCTTTCTCTTTTTCAACCTCTCCAGCAGCTGTCCTCCTTGCATATCCGCTCTTCTCAGTACCTCCTCATTCTTGATCTTATCCCTCCATGTTATCTTCAGCATCTTCCTCAGTGTCCACATTTCAAAAGAGTCTATCATCCTCTTTGCCTCTTCATTCAGCGTCCATGCTTCTGCTCCGTATGAAAAGACTGACATAACATACGTTTCCAAAATCCTGGTCTTCGTTTTCCAACTTATGTTTCTTCTCAATAATTCTTTATGGTTCCAGAATCATCCTCTGGTGATAAATGATATAACCTCAGTGTCTCCTCTGTAATGTCTCATATTCGTCCTCTGGTGATAAATGATATAACCTCAGCTCAGCAGGCGCCATGCTTGGTGTTTGTTCAAACTTCATCACTCTTGCTCTTTTTGTTTCCTTCTATAGTGCACGTAGTAAGCACTAAAATGGTTCATATTTGGGTACTTGGATCGTTGAGTGTACTACTTCTAAGCACTGGGTCTGTGGTTGCTTTAAGTTAAATGTTTGTTGCAGCTGAACGCATGTTGAGGGAACACTGACACCCTTCTCATTGAGGTCTCGCACTGAAGAACCATACAATTTATTTCAATTTCAATTTCAATTCAATTCAATTTTATTTAATTTAATGACCACCCAGCCAGGCTGGTGGAATTTAGTTTCAGTGCAGGTTTCATAGCAGTTCCAACATAAAAACATAAAAACATAGAACATATAACATCACTTACAGCGTACATAAAAGAAAACACAATTACATAGATACAGTTCAGAGTTTGTGAGTTTGTCCATGTCCATGTCAGCAGAGGTAAGGGGGGTTGCGGGGGGTACTACAGGGGGGGGGGGGGGGGTGCTACAGGGAGTTCAGTGTCCATATGGCAGTGGGGAAGAAGCTGTTTTTGAACCGGGTTGTTTTGGTCCGTTTTGACATTCCGTTTTGACATTCTTTGAACAGCCCATGTATTTGCGGCCGTGAAGTTAATCTAAATCACTTGGGAGCGTGAGTGTGACGTATCTCAAGAGACTACTCAACCTCGACTGTCTTTAACTGTGAGTGAATACTCTAGCTTTACCGGCTTTAGATAACAAAGATTGAAGGCATCGTGCCTCTGAAAACGGACTTAGATGGTTCTTCGTCTGAGGTAGACAATTCATGGAAATGACACACACACACACACACACACACACACACACACACACACACACACACACACACACACACACACACACACACACACACACACACACACACACACACACACACACACACTCACATACACACGGACACACACACACACACACTCTTCCTCTTAGCTGTCCATCGTGTTCGATGATGACGCTTGCTCAGGCTACTGTAATATCTTCAGTGTTTACTCTGGTCTGGATTCCTTTACTTCAATTGCTCATGTTTTCTCTTTCCTGCGTCCTTTCTTATCTTTCACTGTAATGTTCTTTGTAACAAATATGTTGTACTGTGTGTGAAAAGCACATCAGACTCTCTTTCTTACTTGACATAAACATTAGGTAATTTTATGTGAGGTAAATTGATGGGAGTATTTATAATAAAAAAAAAACAGTATAGCTTGCAGGAATAGTATGCTTGGACTCATGAAGAGGAGAGAAACACATACATATTAGATAAGATGGATTCATTATATTGGTTATTATATAATTGGTTATTATATAACATTATATTATACTGTGTTTGACAGGTTATGCGAGCTCATTCACCGTGACGGGATGCAGAGGAAGAACTGTCATCGTTAACTGTACATACCCAGAAGAAAACCGAAATGAATACAAATATTTATGCACAGGTTCAGCCTGGGATATTAATTGTAATGACAATATAAAGGTAAAAACAACAATAGAAAAGACCTGGGAAACCAAGGACAGATTCTCTCTGTACGACGACCGTAGTCTGAACTACTTCAAGGTGATGGTCAGAGGACTGAATGAAGAAGATGTGAGAAAGAGATACTGGTGTGGAGTGGACATTCCTGGTACGTTTACATCTGACCTTTACACTGAGGTGACATTTGAGCTATTGGGAGGTAGGCAATTTCTGTTTCATATTTAAAATCTAAAATTAATTAAATTAAAATAGTATACTTACAGAGACATACTGAAGTTGTATTTTACATATCTGACAGATGGTTGTTCCGAGACATCAGTGAATATGACCGCTAGTCTTGGAGGAACAGTTTCCATCGACTGCAAATATCCACCGTCACGATATGAACAAAGCGACGTCAGATATTTCTGCAAAGAAGACGACGACCTCGACTGCAGGCATTTAATATCAGCTCCTCCAGGCACAAATGCAACAAGAGAAAAGTATACTCTGTCATATTCCAGTCCGGGAGTCTATACTGTCACCATCTCCAGCCTGACTGAGGCGGATGCTGGGACATACTGGTGTGCTATGAACATACAAACAACACAAAGCAGCTACATCGCACAGTTAACCGAGGTCAACCTTCGTATTATCAGTGAGTATCAACAGGGCTTAAAAAATGTAAATGGTGCATTTATATAGCTCTTTTATCCAACATTCACCCATTCACTCACACATTCACACACCGACGGTGGAGGCAACCATGCAAGGTACCAACCTGCTCATCGGGAGCAATTAGGGCTTAAGTGTCTTGCTCAAGGACACTCCGACACGCTGTGGCCTTAATCCTTTATCCAAATTATTGTCTCGTAGTCGTCCTCTGTCTGGTGATAAATGATATAACCTCAGTGTCTCCTCTGTAATTGTCTCGTAGTCGTCCTCTGGGCCCAGGAGTTCAAAACTTTTAATCCCTATTTGATCGGATCAGATCTGGATTGTGGGTAGTTCAAAACCAAAAAACAGAATCAGGATCACTTTGATATCCTATCAGATCAGGAAATCAAATCCAAGCTTTAATCTGGATCAAATCTTCAAAACGGGTATTTCAAATGTTTTGGTCACATTAATGGTGGCCTATTTTGTTTTCAACCAAATGCTGATGGCAAAACAACCGTTAACCGTTGATCAAAACACATGAATATTTATGCTCATAAAAGTATCACAACAAATATTGTCAATCACAAATGTAATTTAGAATAAAGAAAAATATATTCAACAAAGAAAAGTCCATCTGTCATCACTCATCACCTTCAGCAAACTGAAATCTCACTTAGAATTCAGCACCTCAAAGCACGTCTGGATGATCAGCTGCCTTTGAATGAAGGTTTTTTTGTTCTTACCCTAGTGGGAGTATTTTTTTTAATTACAATTCCATTATGATTTTATGTCCTTTATGTATTTAACAATATAATTAGACATTATAGATGTCTCTGCAATGTGGTCCTTGTCTTCCTTTTTTTCCATATCCACTAGATGGAGATCGGTAGGATTAAAGCACTGATATTCAGGGTCTAGTAATCTTGAAAAGTCTCAATCTGGATCAGGGTGATCCTATCCTGGATTGCTTTGAAATACCGGGACAAAATGTGGCAGAGTTGTCTGATCCTGGATCACAAAAAATGGGATTAAAAAATCTGATCGGATCAGATAGAGATTAAAAGTTTTGAACTCCTGGGCCCTGGTGATAAATGATATAACCTCAGCTCAGCAGAGGCCATGCTTGGTGTTTGTTCAAACTTCAGCACTCTTGCTCTTTTTGTTTGCTTCTATAGGGAGGTGTAGTCTGACGTCACTTTGGACCACCCGCGAGGCGTGCGTGCGTGCGTGCGTGCGTGCGTGCGAGCGTGCGTGCGTGCGTGTGTGTGTGTGCATCATCCACACTGTTGTGAAGGATCAGATTAAACCGAATATATATATTTATTTATGGATATATATTTAATAGTATTTGTATATCGTTTGATATCCCTTGTATATTCCTTGTACATATACACTGAATATCCCTTTATTCTACTACAGCCCATAATAGTTCATTCTCTTATTGGACAAAAGGACCAGGCGCCAGGGACAAGCCCCTGGCGTTCAAGTTCAAAGGTACCGACGAGACATGCCTTTACGAGCCTCAGCTCCGCGCAGGAATACGGCTACCGAAAGCAGAGTGGCACTACTTGTCCACTGTGCATATAAATATGGCGCAAGAAATGTAGAATTCCTCTTAGTCCTTTACCCTTCTACCCAACTAAGTAACAAGACGTGAAGCCTCACCCCACGATACCGCGTGCGGTGTAGTACGGCCTGTTTGGCCTTAGAATAGCAGTGAGACCTCGTGCGAATTAATAGCTGAATTGCCAGAGTTTGGCACCGTATTTCTATTAAGTAATAATAGTCTATTATGTATGGTGCATCGTTCGGTTAGAGTTCTAAAGTGAGCAGCACCCCCATCGTTTCCTCGCGTTATCTAGAGTCTTAACCAGGCTGGGCAGACCACGCGTGGTGCTTTCATCCGAGGAGTTCTGGGCGAGGACGAGTGGACCTGCACATTGGATTACCTACCCCGACGACTGCTGAGCCCTATACGGCATGGAATATCTATTTGCTTTGGTGCTTTGATTTGTGGAGCGGATAATCGCCAACACCGGTGAGTGTTGGATTTACCCCGAGAGGAGCCAAGGTGAGACGGCGCTCAGACCAGACTGAGGTCGCCTCGCTTCTTCTTCGTTGTGGACCGACAGCGACAGCTACAGCTATCGTCTACAAGAGAGCCCAAGTGTATTCATCTGTGGATCAAGGTTCCACGGGCACTGTTTTCTGTACCTGAATTCTCCCTGGAAATCGTTGACCAGACGGGATACAGCCGACGGCTCTCCTACCCCCCCTACTGGCTTACAACCGGCGGGACCCCTTCAGTATATTATCCAGCTATAATCATTAAGTGACCATCGCTATAATCCCTTAAGAGCCAGGTTGTATACTTGCTTCCTGTGTAACCAGAGATTGGACATTCAGTGTTGATTTACATACGAGTACTCATTTGCCTTACAAGAGCATTCAATTCAAATCATAAATGTAATAAGTAATTATTATATGTACCTTTTGCTATATATTAAATATTTGACTATTACCTTTGTGTGGACCTGATTTCATATGTGGGAAAGTGTTCATCATACTTAGATATCGTGTACTGTATGGCCAGTAATTAAAGTACATAAAGCGGTAGTGGTTTAATGATACCATACTTATCAATACAGTCAGGGAATTGTACCCCTCAGTTACACACACTGTTACTATTATCATCACTGTTACTATTATCATCATCCACACTGTTACCGTTATCATCATCCACACTGTTACTATTATCATCATCCACACTGTTACTATTATCATCATCCACACTGTTACCGTTATCATCATCCACACTGTTACTATTATCATCATCCACACTGTTACCGTTATCATCATCCACACTGTTACTATTATCATCATCCACACTGTTACCGTTATCATCATCCACACTGTTACTATTATCATCATCCACACTGTTACTATTATCATCCACACTGTTACTATTATCATCATCCACACTGTTACTATTATCATCATCCACACTGTTACTATTATCATCATCCACACTGTTACTATTATCATCATCCTCCACACTGTTACTATTACCATCATCCACACTGTTACTATTATCATCATCATCCACAACCACAATCAACCATTATATCAAGACGTAGCAAATGTTTGTTTATAATCATCACAACCTGAATGCTTTTTTTTGCTTCACAAATGTTTTCTAAGTAATCTAACGAGTGATTCCCCCCTTCCCCCAGAATATCAAATAGTCTGTAACCTGATTACATAGCCTTTTACAGTGACTGTAATCTGATTACAATTACCTTTTTGTTGTAATCACATCACGTATAATCACCTGCACCCGGCCATGTCACTAGACAACACTTGGAATCTACAATACGGAACTTTGTATCCAAAACTGACACAACTAAAAAAAAAATGCATTATAATAATTATGCATGTTTGTTTATGTTCATGATATTTTATTCTCCCCCATCATTACAACTACAAAGTCACCACCCCTCCTCCTCCTCCTCCTCCTCCTCCTCCTACTCCTCCAGGTAAGGTGTGGGTTGGCCTGTCCGGGTCGGGAAGAGAAGGGCACTGCTTATTCTGTGATCAAGGAAGCTATAAAAGAAGGGAGGGTCACCGTGTAGCACGTCGTGAACGCACATTGTGTGGGAACTTCCCGTCAGGCCGACATCGAGTTGAATGTGATCAGCCATCGTCATTCAAACAGGCTATTACCTTGGATGTCAGAATCATCCGCAATTTGTTGCATTGTTAACTAGCTAACGTATATTTCCGCAGATAGTTTGTATATTCTTTATCCTAATACAGGCTTCAAAAGAACTGGCCCCAAAGTCTGGCACCAAGCAGAGCATAGAACACTGGTATTCTGACGTAGTGACCCTTCCTTCTTTTATAGTTTCCTTGACTGTGATCAGCAACATAATCACTATCTCACTGACATAATCTGATTAGCGGTAAAGGCTACTTCCAATAGGGAGGTGTAGTCTGACGTCACTGGTTGTTCCACCCGTATAGGGATTTATCATTGGGAAAATGGATTATCTATCTTCTATCACTAACATTATTGTTTAAGCATTTCTGGTTGAAATAAAATTTGGTGATTTAATTTTATGATTAATTGCGAATATTTTCATGTTGAGCTATAGATTGTGGATGAATGAAGCACAGAAAGGTACACCATGCAAATGTTAATGCTTTATTTGTTTTAAAAGAGACGATTTGGAAATGGGCAATGGGGAAATACATTGCGTTGGACAGAGGGTGGAACACGAAAAACGGCAATGACGTAACCACTACACCTCCCTATTACTTGTGGATTACATTGAATGAATGTTATTAATTTAGTTTCCTAATTTGACTGCAATTTCAATCATAATTCAATAATAATTAACAATAATTCATAAAGAAACAGCAACACCACCATCACAAACACATGTCTCAAAACACCCTCTGACCTTTGACCCGTGGTGAAGATAAGGATAAAACTTGCAGAAAACCTTAATTAAGAGGGAAAGAAAAGAGGAAGAAGCCTCAGAAGGGCAGTTTGCAGTAACTAACAGATTACGACCACAAGATCGTAATCAGATGATCGTAAAATCTATCACTTAGCCAATCACTGGAGCCAGGCAGAAAAGAATGGGACAACAACAACTACTTATGCCGCTGCTTTCAAGCCTTATGTTTACTGCTTGATGCACTACAAGGCCAGGCTGTACCAGCTCTCTCAGGGAGGACTATAGACACTAGGTGGAGCTAGGTATAACTTGCACTACTGTCTGTTCAAAAGAAAAGAAACATAGCCTTATGCATTTGGGATTTGTGTAGCTTTTTTCCTGTTGTACCAAACTCGTACCAAACTGTGACCCCAAAACCGAGGCACATACCGAACCATGGCTTCTGTGTACCGTTACACCCCTATATGTTTGTGTGTGTGTGTGTGTGTGTGTGTGTGTGTGTGTGTGTGTGTGTGTGTGTGTGTGTGTGTGTGTGTGTGCTATGCTATACAAATACAGTAAATTACCTTTTATCAAAATATTAACCATTAAATAAAGGTTGTAATTTGTAAATGTATTTGATTTTACTGTAATTTGACAGTAAGTATTTGGCAACCATTGATGCCAGACATTTATCATTTCTTGCAGCTTTTTTTCTTACAGTGTACATGTGTATTTGCATGTGCGTTACATAATTTAATCATCTCTATGGTTCCTGATTCATCTACTGAGGGGACACATTTCAGTGTAATGTCCCATATTTTGGTCTAAGTAATTGTGTGTGTGTAGTGCACATATATGCATGTGCATGGGTTTGTGTGAGTGTGTGTGTGTGTGTGTGTGTGTGTGCGCGCACGCATGGCATGTCTCTTGTGCGTGTGTGAGTATCTATCTCGTCTGCATGTGAACCTTAACTGAAGTGAAGTCTTTCTCTTCCAGAGTCACAGCTGCCACTGCTGCTCACCATGGGCATCTGTGTGGCTGCGCTGCTGTTCGTGAGCGTATTCATAGTCTGTCTGCGGCTGTCTCTCAAACACAGTTCAGCCACACACCGCAACAGAGAGGTGCGTGTATTCAGGACAGTGGCGTAAATTCAGTAAAAGCCAAGGTATGGCGAGGGGGGGGGGGGGGGGGGGGGTGTTGGGCGTGGATTTTTTTTGTCAAATCAGTTGTGCAATAGTCACTTTTGGTGAGTTCTTTCTATACAATTCACTTATATGACATTTAGGTATGACACAGGACAAGCATTTTTAGTGTACAAATGTGTCAACAGACTAAAGCAGGGAACCACAATATTTTGCATACAAATTATGCAGAATGTAATATCATAACTGTAACTGAGGGGTACAATTCCCTGACTGTATTGATAAGTATGGTATCATTAAACCACTACCGCTTTATGTACTTTAACTACTGGCCATACAGTACACGATATCTAAATATGATGAACACTTTCCCACAATGAAATCGGGTCCACACAAAGGTAATAATCAAGTATTTAATATATAGCAAAAGGTACATATAATAGTTACTATTACATTTATGATTTGAATGCACTTGTAAGGCAAATGAGTACTCGTAGGCAAATCAACACTGAATGTCCAATCTCTGGTTACGCAGGAAGCAAGTATACAACCTGGCTCTTAGGGAATTAGATCTATGGTACTCTTAATGATATAGAAGGATATTCTGGAAGGGGTCCTCCCGGTTGTAGGCCGGTAGGGGGGGTAGGAGAGCCGTCGGTAGTAGACCGTCTGGTCAACGATATCTAGGGAGACTTCAAGTACAGAAGACAGTGCAGTAGACTCTTGATCCGCAGATGAATACACCTTGGTTCTCTTGTAGGCTGTAGCTCCACAGTGAAGAAGAAGCTAGGCGACCTCAGTCTCTGAGCGCCGACTCAACTTGACTCCTCTCGGGGTAAATCCAACACTCACAGGCGTCGGCGATTATCCGCTCCACAAATCACAGTACCAAAGCAAATATATTCCAGCCGCATAGGGCTCAGCAGTCGTCGGGTAGGTAATCCAGTGTACATGTCCCTCGGTCCTCGTCTAGATCTCCTCGGAAGAAAGCGCCATATGTGGTCGGCCCCAGCCTGGATAAGACTCTAGATAACACGAGGAAGCGTTGGAGATACTGGTCACTTTAGAACTCTAACCGCACGATGCACCATACACGATAGACTATTATTACTTAATAGAAATACGTCGCACTCGACGGTACAGTGCCAAACTCTGACAATTCAGCTATTAATTCGCACGAGGTCTCGATGCTATTCTAAGGCCAAACAGGCCATACTACACCGCACGCGGTATCGTGGGTGAGGCTTCACGTTCTGTTACTTAGTTGGGTAGAAGGGTAAAGGACTAAGGGATTTCTACATTTACTTGCGCCATATTTATATGCGCGGTGAACAAATAGTGCCACTCTCCTTTCGGTAGCCGTATTCCTGCGCAGAGCCGGGGCTAGTAGAGACATGTCTCGTCGGTACCATTGAACTTGGCTCCAAGGGGCTTGTCCCCTGGCGCCAGGTCCTTGTCCAATAAGAGAATGAACTATTATGGGCTATAGTAGGCTAAAGGGATATTCCGTGTATATGTACAAGGAATATACAAGGGATATCAAACGATATACAAATACTATTCAATATATATCCATAAATAAATATATATATTCGGTTTAATCTGATCCTTCGTAACAGCCGCCCCTAATTAGTCCCACCTAATTAGCTAAGCAGAGACAGATTAACCGCACTGTCCACTACTCAATGTCCGCTGTGAGGGTCAGTCAGTTCACAAAGTCATGGGGTCATGGGGTCATGGTCGTCATCGATAGTATCAGGGAGCCTCGGCAGTTCTATTAGCCTCGCCACGGGTCGGGTGTAGGTCCGCCCTTGGACGAGCACTTCAGCTGCTCGGACCTTTCCATCGGCACCGGTGATCACTTTGCTTACGCGGCCAGCCGGCCACATAGCTCGGGGTAGTGACTGGTCGATAATCATGACGACTGTTCCTTCTGTCAAATTGTCTCTCTCTTTTACCCATTTCTGGCGGGTCTGTAGAGACGGTAGGTAGTGGAGTAGGAAGCTGTTCCAAAACTTGTCAGCCAGTACTTGACTGTACCTCCACATTCTTCGGCCGTTCGCTTCTTCAGGCCTGTACATTGTCTGGGGTAGCGCGGGGTCCAGCCGCCCCATCAAGAGTGTGTTGGGGGTGACTGGGTCGACATCTGCTACATCACTTGAGACGTAACCGAGGGGCTTTGAGTTCAATACTCCCTCGATCTCCGTGAGGACTGTCATTAGGACTTCTTCCGCCACGGTCTGGGCCCCAAGCACGGCGTACAGGGCTGTCTTTATGGAACGTACTTCTCGTTCCCAAGTTCCACCGAAGTGAGGTGCGTTCGGGGGATTAAACTGGAAGTCAATCTGGGATAGAGCGAGGTGGGTCTTAAGTTCTGGGCCCATAGCTTGGAAGCTCTCTCTCAGCTCTCTTTCTCCGCCTTTGAAGTTTGTCCCGTGATCAGACAACAATGTAGACGGTTTTCCTTTCCGTGATGTGAATCTTCGGAAGGCCATAAGGAATGAGTCTGTGCTCATGGTTGGGAGGAGTTCGATATGTATCGCTCTGGTGGTCATGCATTTGAATACAATACCCCACCGCTTCTCGGTTCCTCTTCCTTTCTTTATATACAGCGGGCCGAAACAGTCCATACCGGTGGAGTGAAAAGGCTTGTCGCCGAGTCGGAGGCGACAGGGAGGTAGGTCAGCCATCCGGGGTATACTGGGCTGGGCTCGCCACTTATGACAGTCTAGACAGGTTCGCTGGAAGCGCCGCACTGCTTCTCTCCCTTGCAGTATCCAATAACGACGTCTGATCTCCGCGAAGACTCTCTCTGCCCCTGCGTGGTGCACATCCTCGTCGTATTTCTTTATGATCAGCTCTGTGACCTTGTGTCGGCTGTTTAAGACTATCGGGTACTTGACGTCATCCGGTAAGTCTGGGGCTCTCCGCAGACGACCACCCACTCTGATGAGACTATGGGCGTCGCTCTCGGGGGCTAGGTGGAGCAGTCTGCTGTCTGATGGGACGGGCTTTGCTCCCTGTAGACAGGCTAGCTCATCGGGGAACGAGTCTCTCTGGGCTCGTTGTAGTAGAAGAAGTTCTGCTTCTTCGTAGTCAGCTGCTGAAATGTCAGTCGTGGGCTGAACCTCTGGGTGGTGCCACAGAAATGTCTTTAGCTGCGCACTCTGTAGGGTGAGGCAATCGTCTAGATCGGGGTCTGTGGGGACGAGTGTGTGTGTCAACCCACAGAACATAGATTTCTTGTTCTCTGCCTCCTCTTTACTCGCCTCCCGTGGGGTGGGTGTAGGCCACTCTTCTTCGGGGAGCTTGAGAAACTCTGGTCCGTCACTGTAGAGGTTGTGACGCGTGAGGTCATCCAGGGACATTCCCCGGGTGATGACGTCAGCTGGGTTGTGTTTGGTGTCCACATACCTCCAGCTCGCTACTTCTGTTAACTCTTGAATCTCGGTGACTCTGACTCCCACGAAGACCTTGTATCTGCACGAATCAGACCGGATCCATGTGAGTACTGTCGTGGAGTCTGACCACAAGATTGTTCTTTGCACTGGAATGGTGAGTTCACGTTGGATTAACGTGGCGAGTTGCGCTCCTGCTAGGGCTGCGCAGAGCTCTAGACGCGGGATAGATTGTTGCTTTCGTGGGGCTATTCTTGAGCGAGCCAGGATGAAAGCAGTATGTATTTCTCCTCCCTCCTCTCGGGCACGCAAGTAGGCCACCGAACCGTAGGCTACTTCGGAGGCGTCGCTGAATACGTGCAGGTCGATCTTGCATGTCTCTGGCCTCACTGTGGGTGGGAAGTAGCTGCGGCGTATATTAACACCTGGGAGTGAGCGGAGTTCCGTCTCCCACTCTCTCCATGTAGATGCAAGGTGTTCGGGTATGGGATCGTCCCAGCCCTGGTCCTTGTCCCATAGCGCTCTTACAATCATCTTTGCCCTGGTGGTGTAAGGTAGAATACATCCCAACGGGTCATATTGTCTGGCGAGTGTTCTGTATACACTCCGTCTGGTGGTCGGTATTGTCATCGACCTTCCCTGCTCCTTGGTCAGGGGTTTGTGTCTATAATGGAGCGAGTCTGTTTTGAAGCGCCAGACTAGTCCTAGTGTCATTTCTTGGGCTTCTCCTGGGATGGTCGCCATCCAGGTGTCGCTGCTCGCTGCCTTGTCCTCGGGGGAGAGGCTGCGCAGTACTTGCGGGTCGCTGCTGGCCCACTGCCTGAGATCAAAGCCGCCTTTGATCAGGGAGGCGCGGAGCTTGAGTAGGAGAGCCACGGCTTCTTCTGGCGTCGAGACGCTTTGTAAACAGTTGTCCACGTAGAAACTATTTGTCACACTTTGTCGGACCTCTTCATCTGCTGCTGGGTCCTCTGCGACGTGTTTTTGTAGTGCAAACGTAGCACAGCATGGGCTGCATGTGGTTCCGAAAGGGAGGACTTCCCATTGATAGATGGCTGGGTGCTCATCTCCGATCCTCTCTCTCCATAGGAACCGCAGCAGGGGCTTGTCCTCCTCCACTAGTCTCACCTGCAGGAACATCCCTTTGATGTCGCCGCTGATAGCCACCTTGTCCTGGCGGAAGCGTAGTAGCACGCCTAGTAGAGAGGGGCCGAGTGTTGGGCCGGCCAGGAGCTCTTTATTCAGATTTTGTGATCCGATCTGGTAGCTGCAGTTAAACACAATACGATCCTTGCCGTTGTGGTGGACCTTGTGGTGCGGTACGTACCATGATTCGGTCGTCTGATCGGCCTCTTTAATGTAAATTTTCTTTATGTGTCCCGCTGTGATTAGCTTGTTAATCTCAGCGCGGTACACAGCTTCTTGAGCGGGGTCTTTGGCTAGGCGCCGCTCTGTGTTCAATAGATACCGCTCCGTCGCCTCTTTTGTGGCGTGAAAGGTGGGCATTCCCTCTCGCCTCAGGAGTGGAGTTGCGTATCTCATCACTCCGTTGACGTTGACTCTCTTTGTCCCTTGCTCGAGGAGGGTTATAGCGTAAATATCTTCCTTAGAACGAATGTTTTTCCTTTCGTTCTTAAAGGGCATTGTCTCTAGTGTCCATAGCCTCTCGACATGCTGCAGGAGTGTGGTGTCTTCTTCTGTCGCTCCGGAGTGGAGGCAGCTAGTGGCTGCTGTTCGGTTAAGAGACTTGGCGAGGGGGCCTTGTAATGTCCATCCTAGGCGGGTCTCGACTGCTGCAGGACAACCTCTGGGTCCTGTATGGACCCGGTCTATCGGGACTATGAGGTCTGCATGGTCGGAGCCTATCAGCAGGGTCATGGTGGCACCGTCTATGAGCGGGATAGGGAGTTGACGCAGGTGCACATATTTATCCATCAGCTTGGCGATGGGGTAGGTGTACTGCGATAGTCCTATTTCTTGGCTGGTGAAAGCATTAGTAATCCTATACCGTCTCTCGGGCTGCCCGCTTGCTGCGATAGTGAAGGAGACATTCTCGCCCTTTATCGTCTTTAGATCTCTTCTTATTGTCCGAATCGTCATCTGGTTCTCGCTCCCCCGCAGCCCCAGCTGGGCCGCAGCGGACGCGAGGAGAAGGGTCTTCTCTGACCCGTCATCAAGGACGGCGTAAGTGTCCATGACCTTATCTTGGTAACTCAGTGTTACGCGGACCACCTTTAAGAGCACCTGGGCGCCGCTGCTGCTAGCGGGGTCAATGTACATAACACTTGCCTTTGTGCTGCTGGATGGTGCAGGCTTTCTTCTGTTACTGTCGTGTAGGACATCTAGGTGGGCTCCGTCACACCGACTACACCTCTTCTTGAGGCGGCACTCGGCTGCCATGTGACTGCGCGCACATCGGTAACAGCGCCTGTTGGACTTTATCCAGTGACTCACTTCTTCAGCGGTCATCTTCTTGAACAGGTCACATTGTGACAACCAGTGTTCCTTCTCGCAGTACGGGCACACCATCTTCCACTTCTCTTTCATCGAGGGGGTACTGTGGTTCTTGCTGCTCGGTACTGATTCTGATTGGTGCATGACAGTCACCGATCTTCGGCCATCGTTTGCTCTCCTAGGTCCCTCTCTGGAGCTTGGTGTGCTCCGCACGAACGTATCCAGCCGTAGGCTGCTGACTTCTCTCGCCAGGAAGTCGGCTAGGTCTAGGAGGGATGGCTCGGGACCGTTAGGATCACGGTGGTCTCTTTGCCGCCTGAAGCGCTCCTGTCGGGCGGGCGGCAGCTTCTCTAAAATCCTCTCGACGTTCGAGTTTGCGTATAGTTCGTGCATACCCTTTTCTCGTTGCGCCCCCAGCATCCCTACCAGGGATTGTACTTTGATAGACAGGTCGTCTAGTGAGCGATTGTCTGTTGCTGGGGGTAGGCGGTCAATATGCCTTATCTCTTGTATTACGTAATCCCATATACGTCCATATCTTTGGTCTAGTGCTGCTAGAGCCGCTGTGTATGGGGTAGTAGAGGTGGCATAGGCCAGCGCTATGTTGTGCGCTCTGGGCACTTTCAGGTGCTTCAATAGGATAGCATACTTGTGGCGTTCATCAGCTACATCCACCATCATTGTCTCTAAGCACATCCGTAGCTCCGTGTACTGTGCTCGGTTCTCATGGGTGAAGTCTGGAAACGTCGGTGTGCCAATGTATGACGCCGTGGATGGCTGGCACATCGGTGAGCGTTGGAAGAGAGGCCTCCTGGGCGAGTCTCCTCTTACGCCTCTCGGTGGGCTGGTACCGGCAGGGTACCATGGCCCGCTGGTCCAGGTACTATTCCTCGGGACTGGTCGTGCGTCATGCTCACCCGTGAATAGAGTCGGGGGTCTGTAGCGCAGAGCCGCGGGGGTATAGCCTGGGCTGTACTGGACCTCCTGGTCCTGTGGAGTAATGTGCTGCTGTCGGGCTTGACTCTCCTCTTCTCCCTCTTCTTCCTCTGCCAGGTCTTCTAGATCCTGTAGTCGTCTATTTAGCCTCTCCGCGGTGTCCGCCGTTCCTTCCTTGTAGCTGGGTCTCACTTGGACCGGTCGGGGAAGGAGTTGGGAGGGGGGTGTAGGCTCTCTCTGGTGGTCGGGCTCAGGGTCGCTTAATCGGTTAGGGGAGGGTGCCCTTGACCCGTGTCTTGACGAGGCCCTGGAACCCCTTGTGGAGGGAGGGGGTGTTGCCCTGGTGATCAGCTGCTCCATTAGCTGCGCTTGTAGTCTGTCGCGCTCGGCTTGTAGTCTGTCGCGCTCGGCTTCGCGCTTGGTGAGATCTGCTTCTCTTTGGGCACCGGCAGCGGCACGCTGGGTGTCGGCCCGGTCTCTTGCCATATTCTCTTCCGTCTGAAGGCGTCTCATCTCCAGACGTATGCGCTCTTCTTCGCTCCGTTGCTGCGCTTGGAGGCGTTCTCTTTCAATGGTAGAATGTTCGCGTTCGCTAAGCGTCTGTGCTTGGAGTCGATCGCGCTCTGCTTGGAGTCGATCACGCTCCGTAGAGGCTGCTAGTCTGGCGAGGAACGCCTGTGACAGCATCCTCTCCGCCTCGCTGGGGGAAGACGCTGGTTGAGGTGAGCCGCTCCTGGCAGTACCCGTTGGGGATGCGTTCCCCTGCGGGGAGTCCTGGAGCTCTATCTCCTCGGCGCTCTCCTCATCTTGTTCCGTGCAGAGTTCCATCTCTGGAGGGTTGTCTTCCTCCCGGAGCTCTTGGGGGACTACTTCTTCGGTCTTGGCGGGGGGTAAAGTCGTGTCAGTTCCCTCCTGGTCCCCACCGTGAGCTTGATCAGTTACATTAGAACCCACTGGGGCCTCTGTGGTCGGGGTATCCTGGTTGATAGGGTCGGACATAATTTTACTTTCTATTTTTACCGCGTTTACCGTTTGTAGAAGGCTAGGTAGTATACTGGCAGCGTAATCCTCTAAGTACTGAGGTGGCTGTCGTCTACGCTGCGGGCGTTCTACTTTAGGAGGACCGTTTCGTGGAGTGTTCATCATAGGCCATTTCAATATTAATACCACTATATTAATATTACACTGATTACCCTCCGGCTCGAAGGACCAATTGTAACTGAGGGGTACAATTCCCTGACTGTATTGATAAGTATGGTATCATTAAACCACTACCGCTTTATGTACTTTAACTACTGGCCATACAGTACACGATATCTAAATATGATGAACACTTTCCCACAATGAAATCGGGTCCACACAAAGGTAATAATCAAGTATTTAATATATAGCAAAAGGTACATATAATAGTTACTATTACATTTATGATTTGAATGCACTTGTAAGGCAAATGAGTACTCGTAGGCAAATCAACACTGAATGTCCAATCTCTGGTTACGCAGGAAGCAAGTATACAACCTGGCTCTTAGGGAATTAGATCTATGGTACTCTTAATGATATAGCAGGATATTCTGGAAGGGGTCCTCCCGGTTGTAGGCCGGTAGGGGGGGTAGGAGAGCCGTCGGTAGTAGACCGTCTGGTCAACGATATCTAGGGAGACTTCAAGTACAGAAGACAGTGCAGTAGACTCTTGATCCGCAGATGAATACACCTTGGTTCTCTTGTAGGCTGTAGCTCCACAGTGAAGAAGAGGCTAGGCGACCTCAGTCTCTGAGCGCCGACTCAACTTGACTCCTCTCGGGGTAAATCCAACACTCACAGGCGTCGGCGATTATCCGCTCCACAAATCACAGTACCAAAGCAAATATATTCCAGCCGCATAGGGCTCAGCAGTCGTCGGGTAGGTAATCCAGTGTACATGTCCCTCGGTCCTCGTCTAGATCTCCTTGGAAGAAAGCGCCATATGTGGTCGGCCCCAGCCTGGATAAGACTCTAGATAACACGAGGAAGCGTTGGAGATACTGGTCACTTTAGAACTCTAACCGCACGATGCACCATACACGATAGACTATTATTACTTAATAGAAATACGTCGCACTCGACGGTACAGTGCCAAACTCTGACAATTCAGCTATTAATTCGCACGAGGTCTCGATGCTATTCTAAGGCCAAACAGGCCATACTACACTGCACGCGGTATCGTGGGTGAGGCTTCACGTTCTGTTACTTAGTTGGGTAGAAGGGTAAAGGACTAAGGGATTTCTACATTTACTTGCGCCATATTTATATGCGCGGTGAACAAATAGTGCCACTCTCCTTTCGGTAGCCGTATTCCTGCGCAGAGCCGGGGCTAGTAGAGACATGTCTCGTCGGTACCATTGAACTTGGCTCCAAGGGGCTTGTCCCCTGGCGCCAGGTCCTTGTCCAATAAGAGAATGAACTATTATGGGCTATAGTAGGCTAAAGGGATATTCCGTGTATATGTACAAGGAATATACAAGGGATATCAAACGATATACAAATACTATTCAATATATATCCATAAATAAATATATATATTCGGTTTAATCTGATCCTTCGTAACAATAACTGTCTATTATTTTTCTTGCAATTGAGCCGGTTCTGAGGTACGGTTCTGAGGTGTGTGTTCAACAGAATGCAGTAACAAAAACACGTTCACAAAATGTATGGGTTACTGAATGCTGAACTGCACTGTTATAATCACTAAGCCATTGTAAGACCTTACCTGTGTCCCTGTATCACTTCTCTCTGCTGCCCTTTGATTAAAAAACTACTGTATGACCATTTTCCTTTCTTTTTGTGGCATATTTCAGTTAGTCACAGTAAAAGTCACCTAGTAAAAGTGAGATAATTGACAATATCAAAACAATGCTAGGGCTGTACCGAATAGTTCCAAGCTTCGTTCATAATGTTGACATTCGAATTCTAAATCAACATAAAAAAATAAAGAAAAAAATAATAAAGAAAATATATATATTTTTTATTTTACTATTTTAATTTGCCAAGGTACAGTATGGCGAGTGCCATACCTTGCCATACCAAAACAACGCCCCTGGTTCAGGATCATCTGTCAAATGAAACATCGTCGCTAAACTAATCACTTTAATTCAATCTGTTTGTTTACAGAGTATTTATTCACTGCTGTCATGTCAAAATCTTGTAACTTCCAATATTCCAATGATATAAGTGTTGCAGATAATATTATTATGTATTATAAGACACAGTAATTCATAAATAAACCTGCATGTGAGACTATTTCAATCAAATCCCAGGGCGTATGAATGTGCTATATCACATCTGTCTTCAACGTGCACAACACGGCGACTTTTATAGCCTTGAACGCGTTGCTTATCTGAAAACGTTTCATTAAAGGTCTCTCACACACCTGAATTCTGCTTCTGTAAAAGTCTTCTTAACAAACATCCAGCACCACAGAAACATGGTCCTTATTGTCTTCAGCGTGGACACCTTGCGTCTGGCTGGTCTGTATCTGTGCATCCTATTGGGATGTTGGATCCTGATATGATAAACGGTGTGATTTGGTCTTCTGTGCCTTGACTTTGTCTGTTTTGCAGCTATCTATTTTATACTTGTTTTATGTCTGCACTTATTTGTAAATTTTGTGCTCATTTTATGCCAATTGTGTATGCCTGTTTTTATTTGCTGCTGTGAAGCACTTTGAGCTGTAATTCTTGTACGAAAGGTGCTCTACAAATACAGGTTATTATTATTATTATCATGTGGCTCTTTGTCTCAAGAATTCTAATGTGTTTGTCCTCCCCTCGATAGGTCCTTCCCCAGACCTCATCTGACCTCTCCCCTGGTGGAGGTCCAGGACCAGAACCCCACCGTAGCAGTGTGCCTCCAGGCGGCCCGGACTCAACCCCTCCTGAGCGCATCACCCTCAGCTCGGGCCTCAGCGACTACGCCAACGTGGACGTGCCCGGTCCGATCTGCCACTACCAAAGTCTGGACCGGGAGCGGCAGGAGGAGCACATCTACCACCAGCTCCATCCGACCACAGTCACATCGAGGGCTCTGTAGGAGTCAAAGGCTTCACCACCTGCACCCGCTCCCCTTACATAGTGAGTGATGGGCTATAGAGACCTGAAGAAGATCCATTAGGATATGGTTTGTAGAACTAGTGAGAAAGTAAGCTGAGAGTTATGTTTTTCTGTCTCTACCAAGCCAGACTAAGATTAAGGAGAGGCACCGACACAGTTTGTGCAACACATTATGTCCACAATCATAATATACACATGGTTTCACATAGACACATTATGTCCACAATCATAATATACACATGGTTTCACATAGACACATTATGTCCACAATCATAATATACACACATAGACACATTATAATAATAATAATGCAGGACCTGCTCAGAGGTCTTTAATTGGCATTGGCAATTATCCTCAACACACACACACACCGGAAGACACACGCATGCATTGTCTGTAGGATCGCTGATGTGATTCGTCTCTGCGATTAACCCATCCCGTCGTCCTTCCCCCCCAAGGGCAGCCGGGAGCAGACAGGCGTCAACGTGAGCGGCACCAGGGGACCAATCCAAGTGCTCCTGTCCGTCTTCGTCAAGGACGCCACAGCGTTAGCGATCTGTTGTTGTGCATGTTTTTCCATTGGGTTTATCTTATCGGGGGGGGGGAAACCCTTGCGAGCACGGGGAGAACATGCAAACTCCACACAGAAAGGCCTGGGAGATACCCCACCTGGGTACCTGGCATCATGGAAACCTGGTCCCCAAGCAGGAATCGAACCCTGGACCTTCTTGCTGTGAGGCGACAGTGTTAACCACTACACCACCGTGCCGCATGGTTATGTCCACAATCATAATATACACATGGTTTCACATAGACACATTATGTCCACAATCATAATATACACACATAGACACATTATGTCCACAATCATAATATACACATGGTTTCACATAGACACATTACGTCCACAATCATAATATACACATGGTTTCACATAGACACATTATGTCCACAATCATAATATACACATGGTTTCACATAGACACATTATGTCCACAATCATAATATACACACATAGACACATTATGTCCATAATCATAATATATGAATAAAGCCCAGTAGCTTTACATTTTAAAAAGGCACTAGGAATAGAGAAAGTGCATCTTCCAAGACAAGGGGGAGATAGATAATCTCCTATTGAGGAGATAAGTATGGTGAATCCATTATCTCAAACCTATGGCACCAACAGGACTCAATGAGGACTTTGATATTTGGCGTTATTTACAGTATAAATAAGCCAATAGAGGGAGACAGTTAATAGGTAGAGTCTTAAAAACTTTTCATACTGGGTTACTTTGTTTGTTTTTTCCTTTTTTGTTTTCAGTTGCTAGGACCTGGACCGGGTCTAAAGAATGGAATTTATACACTGTTGTCTGTCTGTAGGTTTAATGAATCATGTCTAATACTGTTTTTAATATATATATATTTCTCTCAAAAAAATATTATTTAAAAAAAAATCATAAAATGTAAAAGATGAATTGTTATAAAATCATGTCTAAAATGTATTAAAAAATCATGCAAGTCTTGGTACCGCCCCTGGTCACCAGGTGGGGCTGATAGCCAATTTATTAATTTCTGTATAAAAAACATGTAATTTCCTGTTTCTTGTTTATACTTGTATATCTGCTGTTTGTCACAAATAAACACCTTTGGAGCATTGAAAAGTGAGTTGCGAGCCCCACTTTGTTCACAATCATAATATACACATGGTTTCACATAGACACATTATGTCCACAATCATAATATACACATCACACATTATGTCCACAATCATAATATACACATCACACATAGACACATTATCTCCACATTCATAATATACACATGGTTTCACATAGACACACATTATGTCCACAATCATTATACACATGGTTTCACATAGACACATTATGTCCACAATCATAATATACACATGGTTTCACATAGACACACATTATGTCCACAATCATTATACACATGGTTTCACATAGACACATTATGTCCACAATTATAATATACACATCACACATTATGTCCACAATCATAATATACACATCACACATAGACACATTATCTCCACAATCATAATATACACATGGTTTCACATAGACACATTATGTCCACAATCATAATATACACATGGTTTCACATAGACACATTATGTCCACAATCATAATATACACATGGTTTCACATAGACACACATTATGTCCACAATCATTATACACATGGTTTCACATAGACACATTATGTCCACAATTATAATATACACATCACACATTATGTCCACAATCATAATATACACATCACACATCACACAGTATGTCCACAATCATAATATACACATGGTTTCACATACACATTATGTCCACAATAATAATATACACATGGTTTCACATAGACACATTATGTCCACAATAATAATATACACATCACACATAGACACATTATCTCCACAATCATAATATACACATGGTTTCATGTAATGTTTGGGGTTTGCTCGCCTCAGGGAGCAAACCTCTAGCGTTACCTGGTGGATAATTGACCTGTCTCCCTGTCCTAATTACACTAATTCGTACTGGTGTGACTCGTGAAATGTCTTGTTATATTCTCTTCCGTGTCACACAGCCAGTGTCAGTCAGCAAACTGTCCGTGAGAAACACGTACCTGTTAAGTTCTAAAAGTGAGCACCGGACCTTGAAATTAATTCTAAAAATTACTGGAGTAATGTGACACCTTCTGCTTGATCTGGTTAGCAGTCTTGCAGCAGTATTTTGGATGAATTGGAGGCGGTCTATGGATGATTTATTGAGGCAGGTGAGTTGCAATAGTCAAGACGAGAACAAACGAAGGCATGGATAATCATTTCTAGGTCAGAATGGGAAACAATCGACCTAAGCTTAGCAATGTTTCTGAGATGGAAAAAACAGGTGCGGGTCACCGACTTGATGTGCGTGTCGAGGTGCATGGTCTGATCAAAGTTTACCCCAAGGTTCCTGAGGTTGGGGCTCACATTTCTTTCTAGGGACCCAAGGCAACCAGCCACCCTGGATGCAACGCCATCAGAGGCCACGATGAGCACCTCGGTTTTAGCCTCATTTAGCTGGAGGAAGTTGCTATAACCAGGCCTTAATGGCCGACAGACACTCATTTAAAACAATAAAATTTGAATTAAAATCATCAGGGCAATCAGGGTTAAAGGAGAAATACAGCTGGATATCATCCGCGTAAAGGTGGTAGGAGATGCCTTTAAAAGCGTTTATAATGTGTCCTAATGGGAGCAAATACAGTGAAAATAAAATCGGACCAAGTACCAAGCCCTGGGAGACCCCACAGGAAAGGGTGACAGACTCAGACACATGAGGGCCTACTCCGACTGAGAAACATCTCAAGTTCAAGTTTCAAGTTCACGTTCCAGTTTCTTTATTAGTTGTCATACAAAAATACAGAATACTTTTATATAAAATGCTTCTTTCTGTTTTGCTCCCGAGAGTGTGCTAGATAAAAATAGATAAGTATAAAATAAGTATAAAATAGAAGTCAAAAGTATGTAAACAAAAGTGTTCAATATACATATCACTGATTCTTGAGAGTCGGGACAAAACACTTTTGAATATTATATTTTGAGAATGCACACTATATTGATTAGAGTTGTATATTCATGTAGAGAAAGGTCTGAGCTATTTAACCATGTAAAGGTGCGGGCTCTACATAGAAAAACATTTTGAACAAATTCACATGTTTCCCTTTGAAACTTGATTTGGGTTAACTCCGTCAGACACACAAAAAAGTATATAATTCTAATTATTCCAGTCCAACAAGAATCTAAGGTTCTGAAGTATGTTGTAATAGTGTTTAGTTACTCTGGTATGCAATCAAATATAATATATAAACCTCAGGTGTAATTTCACACTATTCTGAAAACACAGATTTAGAAATATTTGCATTTTCAAACTTTGTTTTTAATTTTGATATGATAAAAAAAAGATCATTAAGTAAATAAGACAAGAGGATGAAGATCTGATGCTCCTTTATTACTTAAACAACATAAACTGAAGAAGAAATTTGTATTTTCCACAGAATTAACAAAAACAAACATCTGACGGTGTTGACAAAGATCTGACGGAGTTGACAAGAAACTGACAGAGTTGACTAAATTGTATATGCATCTCTGATAAATGAACACATGCATTTTTGTTGGAACAGATGGAAGTGACAATGATAAGAACTAATAACTCCTTGTTAATGTTAATACTGAACATTTTGTTAACTCAATTGTAATAACAACAAACTTTACATACACTGTTTCCAACTATTACAAAATGCACTGTTTCCAACAACAAAAACAGTCATGGAGACCAGGACCCCTTCTTCTCGTCCCTGTTTTCATCTACCCAACTTCCTGATCTCCACGTTCTCACCCTGCACTTCTCCTCTTCGTTTCCTTCTGCATTTCCGATTAGTTTCACTATGATGTCTTGAACTGGGCAGAAACAGAACCTTTTCTGTTGGACCATGGGGATGCAGAAATTCCACTTTTACATCTTGTTGATCAGTATCCACATCGATGATCTTGGCTAGCTACCAGTGGTCATCATATTAGGGCGGGCCATACTTTTGTGCAAACATGAATTTTAAAGAAATCTTAACATGAGGGGTGTCTAAAATATGTGTTTCTTGTGGGGAATTAAAATATAGGAAACATTTTCGGATATGATAACTCTAACTTACATCATTTTGTATTTCAAACTGGCAGATTTGACAATTTTTCACCCCTTTGCAGGGCCGGACTGGGGGAATTATTCAGGCCAGGAAATATAGTGCGAAATATAGCCCAAGTCAGGCAAATTTTTAAGCAGGGGGTCTGGGGGTCCCCCACCAGGAAGATTTTTGTTACAATGACTTAATTCCCTACATGCTGGTGCAGGACTTTTAAAATGTTTACCCTTTAAATGCCATTGTTTGTGATGGCATCACAAATTATTGTTAAAAAAACACACACATTTAAATATTTTCAATATATCAAATGCAAAGTGGATTTTTCTGGGGGGGATTATTACAGGCTAATAATTGTTATAATCATCATGTGTCAATGATTAGCAACAACACTGATTTTGATGGATTTTTAGTTTTTGTAATGTCAGACTTAACAACTCAGAAATCAGAAAAGTTAGAGTATTTCATTTTTAATCTGACATTACAAGAAAAATTTAAATGGTTATGATCAGGACTGAAGTTGAATAAAAGATTTATGCAGGGAAAAATGACAGGGGATGATGATGATGCATGGTAACATTAGCTATGTTAGCTAGCTAGCATGTTTATTTTTATCACTGACTAACCTGGTGGTCCCGTGGTGCAAGAAAACATTTGGTCAATGTTGCCACATTTAGCGGCAACATTTAGGGCGTCCCGTCTCTGCTCCATGCTTCCTCTTTTTTTCACTGTTGAAGTGTTGAAACATTTCATTTCCAGTAATTCCTATCTGACTGTTCTGTGAAATACAAGCAGTCAGCAGTATGTATTTTTCTCTCCCTCCCTCTCTGCCCCACCCTTCCTCTTTTTTCCACTGTTGAAACATTTCATTTCCAGTCATTTCCATCTGACTGTTCTGTGAAATACAAGCAGTAAGCAGTATGTATTTTTCTCTCTTTCCCTCTCTGCTCGACCCTTCCTCTTTTTCCACTGTCCATCTTCAAGCGCAGGTTATGCTTGACATTTTTTGTCTTTCGCTGTCTCTCCCTGTCATTTTGCAGAAGTGCCATCTGCCATTCCATTCGCCATCTGAAGACATGGCTCAAAAGGGACTATACCTAGACACTTAGCTTAAGGCACCCTTGCATGTTGTATGAGTCTGTATGTATATAAATGTTAAATGGTATATGTGATGTGTTGTGATGTCACGTTTTGTATGATGCATGTTTTAAGCATCACATTCCCCCACCCCCCTACAAGGACCACAATGGAAATAAGCTCTGAGCTTTTTTGTGTTTCATCCTTGGCAGTATATCCCGACTGTGCTCTTCTGTCACATGTTTATTTTTTATATTGTCAAATAAAGTCATTCATTCATTCATTCATTCATCTCAACTGTCAATCAGTTGTATGGCCTGGTACCGCCTCCACCAATCACATGCGGCTCCCTTTGTGTGTGTGTGACAGACAGACAGAGCTCCTGATGGCCAGTCCGGGCCTTCGCCATACATGGATGCCAACATGAATCTGAAGGAAATCCTAACATGCAAGGTGTCTAAATGATGCATTTCTTAATGGGGAATTTAAATATGAGTAAATTTTTGGGATAGGATAACTCTAACCTACATAATTTTGTATTGCAAAATTTTGAAGATTTTAAAAGATATGGGAAATAATTTATAATGACAAAGCCATCATTAGCACTATCCATCATCACACATCGTCACACGTGCAGAGTTCAGGAAGAAATCCTGGACATTCTGTGTTACACCCTGTATGAATGTTGGCTTTTTCTGAGGATGCTCCCTTTCTCTCATTAACTTATAGGTTAACCCAAAGTCTTTCATTTGTTGAAGAAGACGATACTTTTTAAGAATCGTGCCTGATGAACTCAGTGCTGGTTTTTGGCGCCGTGGGCCAGGAGTTTGTTTGTTTGTCTTCAGCTCTCTTCTGAGGATGTGGTGGAATAGCAGGGCCTTTTGGATTTTCTGATTCCTTACTTTGCTTCCTGATAGCATATTCTTTGTTTCCGTGCCTGGAGAGTCCAGTGGTGATGTACAGTATTTGTAGCCGTTTTTCAGCACATTATTGTTTTTCTCAGGTTGTTTTGTTGTTTTGTTACATTTGTAATCTTCTCTTTTAAAGTTTGTATTTATCTTGAATGCCTTTTTCGTGTTTTACTTTGTTTCTGTTCCTGTCTGAGAGACTCTCTGCGCTGTCTGGCATTGTTATCTAGAATATCCTGATCTGGGGGGGTGTCTGCCTCCAGCACCGCACCTTCACAGGACCTTTTCTATCTGCACCTTTTCTGGACCTCTCCAATATTTTCTCCGATACCTCTGTGCCCTGTCTCCCATCTTGTCTATTTCTATTACTTTTTTGTCTTGAACCCTCTTTTTCCACCTTTGTCTTTCCTGCTCTTGCATGACATGTTTGCTCTCTTCGTCACTGTGTAATTCTTCTCTTCTCTTTCATTGGTACTCTCTATTTCTTCTTCTTCGCTCCTCAACTGACAATTTCTGTCTAGCCATGCTTTCCTATAATACAAAAGTCATGAAAATGTATTAGAATAAGACTATAAAATCAGGTGTCTATTTACTAAACATGATTGATTGACGTTAAAGCTGCAGTGCGTAGTTTCTACATGTTGCAAACATCTTCACACTGGCTTGTGCAGACAAAATCCATGTTCAGTGGAAGCAGTGGGAGAAAATTCAAAGACATTCATTCCAATAATCCTAGGGTATATTACAACTAGTGCTGTCAATGGATTAAAATATATAATCGTGATTAATCGCATGATTGTCCATAGTTAACTCGCGATTAATCATGAATTAATCGCATTTTTTTTAACATATCTTTTTTTATCTACCTTAAACAGATATTTTTCAAGTTCCAAGTTTTAATAATCTTATCAACATGAGTCAACAAATGCTTGCTTTATGCAGCCATTTAACACAAAAGGATGACCCTCATGCATTGCAAATTTGCATCAAATTCAAAACAGAGTGATGCACAAAATAACTTAAAAGAAAATAATAATTTAAAACAATGAATAAAGTGTGCATGAAATAATAGGGGAAAGAAAACGTTAGGAACTTGTTACATTCACCCACACAAGGGCTGAGTAATCACACACCCCCCCTCTCTCTCTCTCACACTCACACTCTCCCGGCTCTCTTTCTCTCTTGCCCCTTCCTCATCTCTCTCACCCCCCTCTCTCTCTATATATATCTCACACACACACACACACACACACTTCAGAAACAAACATAGTATCAATGAGAGCATCAATAATACACCTGAGTGAAGTCTAGTAATACAAAAATAATAATAATCTTAAAAGTTAATCGTGAGTTAAAAAAAATAGTGGCGTTAATAGAATCGGGCGATAACGCGTTAATACCGTGTTAACTTTGACAGCCTTAATTACAACTGATAAGATTGTGACAACTGACTAGCAAAGAATTATCCTGTTGATCACTCCATACCATAATGTATTACACTATGGATGGAAAGTCAGAGAAAGGATGATGCAGCAATCTAGACACGCATGGACCAGTCCTATATTAAGAATTATTATAAAGATATTAAGATGAAATCAAATCAAATCAAATTTATTTGTAAGGCCCGACAACACACGTTAATGTCCCCATGGGCCGTACACGTCTTCTTTAAACAAGTCAAGAAGAAACATAACAATAAGTCAAGAACAGAACAAGAACACAACAACAAATTTAAAAGAAATGCAAATAAATGAAAGAATGCAAGCACTCCCAGACATACCCCACGCGAAGGTAAGGAACAACTCACTAAAACCTAACAAATATCCACAGTTTACCACCGTGCCCCTCTGCTCTGATGATCTAAGTAAACAGTATAATAACAAGAATAACTGTTTTCTTCTGTCTTGTATCTCTTCTGGGATATGAAAGGGCAACATGGAACTCCTTCCCCGCTCTATAAGAGGCAAGAGTGTAGATGTTTGGTAGTGAAAACTACACACTGCACCATATTTTACATCAATCAATCAATCAACGTAGACAAGTGATATATTTATATTTATTTATTAACACATGTGCTGGGAAAGTAAGACAATTATTCAATAAGCAGACCACAGCCTGCCCATGCTCTGATGCATGCTATTATATGCACACTTCTGTGCAGATAAAACTCTGAAATAACATTTAAATCCTTTACCATGTTCAAAAATAGTATAATAATAGCATATTATGAGGTTATTGATGGATTTGTCAACTCCATCAGTTTACACGTCAACTCCGTCAGACACACAATCTGATGGAGTTGACGTCTGACGGAGTTGACAAAAGGGCACACATTTTCCCTCCAAGCCTGTATTGTGCACTGCAGCTAGCTAGTTTTTTTTGGCAGTTGCTAGCTGTCTTAATAATCTCACTGAAACACTTGAATTCAATCCACTATTGTTTTTTTAAAAGTATAATAACGGAGAGACGGTGTTGACATGTTCCAGCTGTGACCATCGGAATATTGACATTGTTTGTCTAAAATATCAAAAAGTGTAAAACTTACCAGACCATGTGTGGTAGTGTTGCATTCACCACATTCAGGGGAAGGAAAAGGGGTCCTCAGGGATAGAGATAGCCATGCTATTGCCTGATTTAATTAGGTTTATGAAAAGGTCTGACAGAGTTGACATAAACTGAGGACACAACTTTGATAGGTAGATTTCTATGGGCAATATTATTTGAGTTTCATGGCATGCATTGTTTTATACATGTATAACCCTTATCTTTCATTTGATATGTATGTTTTCACAAGTGGAGAGGTCTTTCAAGCTTTTTTGGGCTGGTCAATAATGTAACCCCTTGCTGAGGACAAGATAATTAACATGGGAGCTTCTAACCACAGATTATACATTTAAACAAATATCCCCCAAAAAACAAATATATGTGCTAAAACATAACATCAGTATACACAATACCTTTAGATGTAACTTTGTGAGTATATCACTCATTATGAATTTCTTTATTTTTTATATAAATTAGACTTTTCTATGTAGGACATGTTTTGTCCCAACTCTCAAGAATCAGTGATATATACAATACAATGCCAAAGCGAAACGTCTTCTCCTTTCTCTCTCTCCACTTTTACTTCTGACACCCATGTAATGTTTCGAGGTTTCAACCGCTATTGATGACTCTCTCTCGAGGCAGTTGCTATAGTTCTCACTCAGGTCTTTATTGCAACTTCAGGTGTACAAGTCTGGGTGCAGCACCTCTGCCTGCCATTGTGACTCATCTCCCAACTTCCCATGCCTCAAGAGAGCGTACCCTGGGTGCCACACCCTCTTATACCTTTCCCCCAGGTCAGCCCCTGCCCCCTCCCCTCTACCAACCTCGGGCTTGCGTCTAGGGTGACCAGGTGTCCCCCTTTTGGTTGTACTGTCCCACCATTTGAGACCGCTTCCCACATATTGAGAGGTTGTCCCTCTTTTTGAAGCAAATTTTTTTTTATGAATGTGGAGAGATATAATTCTGTATTTAATTTGTATTTATTTTGATTTAACCTTTATCTATTTGGTGAAGACGAGTTATTCTAATAAACATTTTTACATTATCTATCTGTCCCACTTTGTCCCACTTTGTCCCACCAAAATCTTACTGTTGTCCTGCTTTTGGACTTTTTGCATCTGGTCACCCTACTTGCGTCGCCGCCAGCCCCAGGTTGGTAGAGTGCAGAGTGACAGCTCGGCTGACCAGTCACCCCAAATCCCAGGGTTGTTACAATATATTGAGTTTTAAGATACCAGAGACCTTTGTACCTGGGTAACTTACCTGAGGAATTGGTAGGAGGAGACAGATATTTGATAAAAATATCTTTAGCAGCAAGTAAGAAAGCGATCACGCATCACTGGTATCAACAAGAACCTCCAACAAAGGAAAATTGGATGGACATTATAGGTCAAATATACACAATGGAAAGACTTACTTTTATTCTCAGACTACAGGAAGATACATGTTTGAGGTACTGGAAAAAATTGGACTTTTATATGTTAATTACGACAATGATGTATAGTTTTAATATTCACCATAACTATTGGGAAAGTAAGAGAAAAAGAGAAAGTTATAAAAAAATAAAAGAAGAAAAACACAATGTTACAATTTACCCTGCATAGTGCAACAACTTAACCGGTGATGGGGCAACTTCAAGTAAGGAAACAAAGTGCAATACATAACGGCGCTCTAGAGGGCGATGTTTGTCGGCATTACAGGTTTTACCTGAGACACTGCAGGTGAATAGGGTAAAAAAATTAACTAATAGATATCACAATGAAACTTCCCCAGTTGATTACTTATATTAAGACAATACTTTTTTGTATTACAAGTTTTCTGAAATTGTATGTTTAAATATGCAAATGAGGCATGATCTACTTAAATATGCACTAATTTGCATATAATTCCAGGACAGAAATCTGAACATTGGATAAAGCCATTTTCAAAATTATAGTTTCATTTTGTTGACATATTAGAGCCAAAGGTTATTACAGAGGGGATTTTGGATATCTCTTTTTATCACTCCATAAATCAGAAAATACTCCATTCAGTCCATTTTTATGGTAAAATTCCATATTTCGCCATGTTTTTAGGAATAAAATGTGATATAAATCAGGGTATGAATGCGATATCAACAAACCCTTCTGTAAATACCTTCAGAACATAGATATGAATAGAACTGGAAGGTTTGGTGTATGTGAGTGCTACTGAAGTGGAGATTTCTGGCTCAGAGTATGAGGAAAAACTCTTAAAACTCATTTTTGGGAAAACGCCTTCAAAGTTCTGTATTGTAAAATGCCATACTTTTTTTTTTAAACAGATATTTACAAACACAATACCTAATCAAACCATTAGTAATAGACAACCTAAACACATGCCTGATAACTGAATAATAATAATAATGATGTTATTGAACTGAACAGAACTACACACACGCTACAAACAGTGTAGTACAGTGTAGTACCCCTAATATGCAAAAAATATTTGAATAGATATCACTATGAAACTTTCCCAATTTGTTATGTACATATAAACTAAGAAAAAATATATTGCAAGTTTTCTGAAATATATGTTTATATATGCAAATGAGGCACTTTCTCATTAAATATGTGCACATTTATGGATGCAATAAGGCAAAATGATGTAAAATAAACAACTAAATGTGTGTTATTGACGTTTTATTGTCACTAGTTTCATAGAAGACATGTTTAGGAAGCAAAATATAACAAAATCTCAAAATCAACAAAAAAAGTATATTTGACTATTCACCTGCAGTGTCTCGCCTTAAAAGAGCAAAGGAAACAGGCTTTTCGAGGTGGGACTTTGATTGATTGATTGATTGAAAATTGTATTAACAGATTGCAGAATGGGTACAATACACACAATTGTTAAGGGGATTCAGACCAGAGAAAGACTTTCGTCTTGTTTACTTGGCGCAACACTGTTGACCAAAGACGGCTGCAAAATGGAGAGCGACGTTAGCCTTCGCTCCATCGATGAGGACCCGTTTTTCAAAAAACAACAGGGCTTTTGAGGTGATGAAATCACTGCACCCAGGCAGCAGTGGTTCGGCAAAAAATAGTTCCGAGTATATATCTGCTTAGAAAACGAAAATGTGTAATTATTATAATTTTCTTTTTTGCGGTAAATACACACGTCACAACATGTATACAGGAACAGGGAACAAAATTTACTTTTTGACTTACTTACCTTAGATTTTAAAAACTACCAGCCAGGCAGATTTTTTACCAGCCAAAAATTTAAAATAGCTTTTTAGTATATCACCATGTGTTATTATTACTATATAATACTCTCATATGCTATTTTCAATTAATATCATAAACAACATAAGGAATATTAGCATAATTTTGAGTGGACTGAAGGAATGAGTCAGCGTTAATAGTTTTAAATGCAAATAATTTATTGAAACATAGAAGTGGGGTCGGGGACACACACTGTTTCAACTCACCACCCCCGCATCATATTGTCTGTCTTCAAACTTCCACTCCTCTCGAAACCTTTTTATATTTGAATATCAACATTATCTGTGCATCCTCAGTAATCCTCAGTTTACTACAATATACTCCTCTCCTGAGTCCTGACTAGTGACTTCATCGTCTTTCCAAACGCACGCGTACACACAGAGAAAGGGAGAGTGCCCCCCCCCCCCCATTTCCCTTTCCCCAGTCCACACTGTCTGCTGTTCTCTATGGCTCTGCCGCTGATCAGGATTAGCTTGTTAGCTTACGCTAACATAACGTTCATTTCGGGCGATGTGGGCATAAAGGAATGGCGACGATGCAATGCATGTTAGATGCATTTGACCCGTTGTGAGAAGAAGAAAAAACCACAGACTTATTTCGGCTCGCAAAATAGGCGCACTGCTGTGTAGCTCTGCTCTCAGGGAACAAACTTAACTTTTTGACTTACCAGCCATTAGGCTGGTAGATTTTAAAAACTACCAGCCAGGCAGATTTTTTACCAGCCATTGGCGGTTGCCTGGTACTTATTTTGTTCCCTGTACAGGAACGTTTTGGAGTTGTATTTGGAGTGTATTTTGTGACTGTTGGGAACTAGGCTACACTGGCACACCTACTTCCAGTGAATGGCGCTGAGCTAGGCTAACGGTGCGGCTGTTCCCTAAGCCTGCACAGAGAAGATAAGGGTATGTATCTCTGCTTGTCTAACTCCAGGGTAGATGGCAAATTAGATGGCTAATTTCCCAAAAAGTTGGCGTGTTCCTTTAAACACAAAGATTTAAAACAGAGAAAGGAGAAGCTGTCACACATTGATTGATTGATTGATTGATTGATTGAAAACTTTATTAACAGATTGTACAATACAGTAGGGCTCAATACACACAATTGTTAAGGGATTGCAGACCAGAGAAAGACTTTCATCTTGTTTACATCAGGGTCCCCCATTTTCAATTCATCATGGCATTTATGACATACAGGACATACAGGTACAGTTACATCCAGACATTTATGACATACAAGATATTACGGCTGACCCCCATTAGTCGAATAGTCGACTAATCGACCGAAGCCGTAGTCGACTGCCAACCTCTTAGTCGAATGCAAAAAAAAAACGAAAGAAAAAAATTATTATAATTAATTTTAAAATAAATATTACATTTTTTATTTAAAAAATTATCATTCTTTCCAAAAGAAAAAGAGGCCTAGAAGTGTGGCTAACGCTAATGGCATGCATACCAGAGGCTAACTGCCTATGAAAACAGGCACAGAAAGAGGGGGTTTGGACATTTACCGGGGCCAGTTTAGAATTGCAGCCTCCCGTAGGTGCTCTTTGAGAGCGGTTTTGAAGGTGGGTAGGGATTCACATTATTTTACGGCTGTGGGTAGGGCGTTCCACATTGTTGTGGCATAATTGCGAAACGTGTTTAGACACTTGTTTGAGCCGAATCTGGGTTGAACATGATTTGTGGAACTCCCTCTGGTGTTGTGGTATTCACTGACCTTTGGGAAGTATTTCGACATGTACATGGGCACGTTAGTGGTGTAGTGTATCTTGTAGACCAGGCCCATTGCAAGTTGCTGTACTCTGTCGTCTACTCTAAGCCATCCTAGGTTGTCAAAGTGGGCAGGGCTGAGGTGGGTTCTACTGTAGGAGTAAGGTCAAGTAGTAGTCTGACCAGTTTGTTTTGTGATGTTTCTAATCTTGTTTTTAGTGCCTTTGATGTGCTTTGGTACCATGAGGTGCAAGCATAGTCGTAGTACCCTTGAATGAGTGCTCCTGTTAGAGTCTTCAGGGTATTCTTGTTTACCAGAGAGGAGATCCGGTACAAGAATCTTGTTCGTTGGCTGACTTTTTTGATTACATTGGTTGCCATTTTGTCACAGGAAAGATTTGCCTCTAGGATGGAACCCAGGTATGTAATTTCATCTTTCCTTGTGACAATATTGTCACCCACTGTAACAGAGAAGCCGTTTGATTGCTTAAGGTGAGAGAGAGAGAGAGAGAGAGAGAGAGAGACCGAGGGAGGATAAAAGGGGAAGACCAAACAGTATGCGGGAGACATTCATGGTGACCTTAAGAGATACGTAGACAGAAATACCTAGACAGAGATACCTAGACAGAGATACCTAGACAGAGATACCTAGACAGAGAGAGAGAGAGAGAACAGACAGAGATGACAGAAATAACACAGGGGGACATGAACACAGAAGAGAGAGAGAGAGAGAACAGACATATAGTAGAGGAGAGAGGGAGAGAGAGCAGATGACGAGATGAGAGAGAGGGGGAGAGAGCAGAGGAGATAGAGATAACAGAGGAGAGAGAGGCGGGGGGGGCAAAAAGAACACAGCGAGCAGAGGAGAGAGAGAGAACAGAGGAGAGAGAACAGAGGAGAGAGAAAGAGAGGGAGATAGAGATGTAACGGAGGTACCGCAGTATATCCACAGTCACGAGGTACAAGTCGTGAAGTGGCTGTGGACGTTAAGCGGTACTGCAAGTAAACTCACTCCCCAGAGGCATCCAGACCCGGAAGCAAGAAGTGAATTCACTTCTTGCTTAGTGGTCTGGGGTTCAACTCCCACTCAGGGCGATCCCTTAACAGGGGTCGAATCGACTAAAACACAACGCAGACAAGATCACACCGGCTACACGTGGTGCCGTTAGACCCGGATGCCCTGGGTGGAGTGAGTTTAGGGGGGTGAGTGTAACGGAGGTACCGCAGTATATCCACAGTCACGAGGTACAAGTCGTGAAGTGGCTGTGGACGTTAAGCGGTACTGCAAGTAAACTCACTCCCCAGAGGCATCCAGACCCGGAAGCAAGAAGTGAATTCACTTCTTGCTTAGTGGTCTGTGATGCCGCCCGCGACGCGGGCGTCCGGGGTTCAACTCCCACTCAGGGCGATCCCTTAACAGGGGTCGAATCGACTAAAACACAACGCAGACAAGATCACACCGGCTACAGAGAGAGAAAGAGAGGGGGGGAGAAAGAACACAGCGAGCAGAGGAGAGAGAGAGAACAGAGGAGAGAGAACAGAGGAGAGAGAAAGAGAGAGAGAGAGAGAGGGGGGGCAGAAAGAACACAGAGCAGAGGAGAGAGAGAGCAGACAGAGAGCAGATATAGAGAGAGAGATAGCAGAGGAGAGAAAGAACAGAAATAACAGAGGAGAGAGAGAGCAGACAGAGGACAGAAATAACAGAGAGAGCAGAGGAGAGAGAGGGGGGGCAGAAAGAACACAGAGAGCAGAGGAGAGAGAGAACAGACAGAGAGCAGATATATATATATAGAGAGAGAGATAGCAGAGGAGAGAGAGAACAGACAGAGAGGACAGAAATAACAGGGGGGACATGAACAGGAGAGGGAGAGAGGGAGACTCTCGCTGGGGTCCATGTTTGTAGCGGGGGAGATAGGACAGAGGAGAGAGAGAGAGAGAGCAGAGAGCAGAGAGAGAGCAGACAGCGAGGACAGAAATAACAGAGAGAGCAGAGGAGAGAGAGAGAGAAGATGAGAGAGAGAACAGACAGTGGACAGGAAGAACAGAGGCAGAATGAGTGCGGGAATCAATGTCCAATGCCTGGCAGGAGAGGGTGACAGAGAGGCAGAGGTGTGTGTGTGTGTGAGTATTTGAAAGGGGCAGATGGTTCAAAATCCTTGGCAGAGCAGGGATAAAGTGGGCAAGTCCCGGACCATGACACCTATGGTCATTTTTGATAGGACAGATCATGGCCCTATGGACATTTGATAGGACAGATTATGGCCATATGGTAATTTGACCGGTCAGATTATGGCCCCATGGTAATTTTACAGGTCAGATTATGGCCCTATGATCATTTTTGATAGGACAGATCATGGCCCTATGGAAATGTTTGATACAGTAGGACAGATTATGGCCCTATGGTAGTTTGACAGGTCATATTAACGGTAATCAATAACTGAATGGTGAATGAACTTATCCTCCGTGGCAAGGAGCGATAAGGCTTTAGCAAGAATGCAAGGTACTACTTACGGCAAGGTTCAGTGATCGACTGACAATCTCAATAGTAACCAGGAAGAGCATATAAAGCCAACCTAACTAGACACGCCAGGTACCAATGCAATGAATGCAATCAGGGCAGATAGACAGGTTAATTACCATCAGGTAACGCTAGGGGTTTGCTCCCTGAGGAGAGCAAAACCCCAAACGTTACACCTATGATAATTTGACATGTCAGATCATGGCCCTATGGTTATTTGACAGGTCATATTATGGCCCTATGATAATTTGACAGGTCAATTCATGGCCCTATGATAATTTGACAGGTCAGATTATGGCGTTGTCCTGAATATTCTGAGACATCAGTGAATATAACCGCTTATCTTGGAGGCACAGTTTACATCGACTGCAAATATCCACCATCACGATATGAACAAAGCGACATCAGATATTTCTGCAAAGAAGACGATGACCGTGACTGCAGGGATTTAATATCAGCTCACAGCTCTGTGTATACAAGGACAGAACGGCATGCACTGTCAGATACCGGTCGGGGAGTCTATACTGTCACCATCTCCCGTCTGACTGAGGAGGATGCTGGGACATACTGGTGTGCTATGAGAACAGAGAGACTCCAAGGTGGCAGTTAAGTGTACTGTTATTTTGTATATTGTTATTTTTGTATATTGTATTGTAACATTGTTTTATTGTATAGTATTTTATGTTTCTTGTATAGTATTTTATGTTTCTCTTTTATTACTTGTGTGATTTTATACTGCACCTTAAGTTTGAGTCCCAAATCTCGTTGTATGCAGATATAATGATAATAAAGTACAATCTAATCTAATCTAAATTATTCTTAACACAGGTGCACTTGAATATTGCCAGTAAGTATGGTTGTGGAAAACGGAGAGGTTAAGTATGCGCGTGATCAACCCCAGAACTGAAGGGAAAATATGCACCAACACAAAGAGCTTGCTGGAGGATGTGTGGGAAGGAGGGGGCAAATCACACGCACATATTCTGGGGATGTCAGAAGCTGAAGGGGTATTGGGAGGAGATAGGGGAGGCAATGATCAGAATACTAGGATACGGATTACCACAAACAGGACTGGTGCTTTACTTAGGAGACCTGACACACGAGGGAATACAAGGGGGGGACAAATATTTAATAAAGATAATGTTGATAGCGGCCAGAAAAGCAATAACGAGACTGTGGTACAAGGAAGACCCACCGACAATAGCACAATGGGTAGGAATAGTGGAAGAGATACAGGGTATGGAGAGGATAACACACATGCTGAGGTTACAGGAAGAGAAATTTGGGGAAAGATGGGGA
>NC_140171.1:16670789-16730289 GCF_963971535.1 Notolepis coatsorum
GAGAAGGCCAGGGAGAACAGGTAGGTTTTTAAAAGTGATTTAAAAACCTGCACGGTCTGGGCGGCCCGAATGTTGAGGGGGAGGCTGTTCCACAGTCTAGGCGCTGCGGTGGAGAAAGCTGTCTCCCCTAGTCTTGAGCCTAGTTCTAGGCACCACCAATAGCAGCTGGTCAGCTGATCTAAGCGATCGGTGGAGGGTGTGGCGGTGCAAGAGCTCGGATAGATGGGGAGGAGCCGTGCCATTAAGTAATTTAAAAACATTTAGGGCTAATTTAAAATCTATTCTAAAGCGAACAGGCAGCCAGTGGAGCGAGGCCAGAACTGGGCTGATGTGCTCATGTTTTTTTGTTTTGGTGAGGAGACGCGCGGCTGCATTCTGCACCAGTTGTAGGCGGCGAAGCAGGGATTTGTCGATGCCCGTGTAAAGGGCATTGCAGTAGTAGAGGCGAGTGGTGACAAAGGCATGTATCACCGTCTCTAGGTTACTTTGGGAGAGGTATGCCTTTGTCTTTGCCAGGAGTCTGAGGTGGTAAAAACAGTTTTTGACTACGGCGCTGACCTGTTTATCGAATTTTAAATTGCTGTCGAAGATGACCCCGAGGTTCCTGATAGAGGTGGAGAGGTTTGGACCCAGGGGACCAAGTGCGTCGATGAGGGGGGCCGGGGGGGCACTATTTCCATCACAATAAAAGTTCCATGGTGCAGGTTTGATATGATATGATATGATATTTGCATTTATAATGCGCCCCCCAGCCAATTTTTACATCAGTCCGGGTAGCAGCCCAGGGGAAAAAAGGACAGGTTTAATTAATATATTATATTTCTACGGTTTGAAGAAATTGCAGTTGCTTGAAAAGGTGAAAATATAAATCATCCTGGTTCTGATGAAGCTCCTGGTTCTGATGAAGCTCCTGGTTCTGATGAAGCTCCTGGTTCTGATCCTGGTTCTGATGATGAAGCTCCTGGTTCTGATGATGAAGCTCCTGGTTCTGATGATGAAGCTCCTGGTTCTGATGAAGCTCCTGGTTCTGCTCCTGGTTCTGATGATGAAGCTCCTGGTTCTGATGATGAAGCTCCTGGTTCTGTATGATGAAGCTCCTGGTTCTGTCTGGCAGGTATTTCCGCATCGCTGCATTTGGCTTCTACTCCTTCGGTCTGCGCCGTGATGATGTCATCTACGACTGCCTCCCCCCTCTACCACTCAGCAGGTAGACTCCTCCCTCCTCCTCCTGCTCCTCCTCCTGCTCCTCCCTCCTCCTCCTCCCTCCTCCTGCTCCTCCTCCTGCTCCCTCCTCCTCCTCCCTCCTCCTCCTCCTCCTCCTCCTGCTCCTCCTCCTGCTCCCTCCTCCTCCTCCTCCTCCTGCTCCCTCCTCCTCCTCCCTCCTCCTGCTCCCTCCTCCTGCTCCCTCCTCCTCCTCCCTCCTCCTCCTCTCCCTCCTCCTGCTCCCTCCTCCTGCTCCTCCTCCTCTCCCTCCTCCTCCTCCTCCTGCTCCCTCCTCCTGCTCCCTCCTCCTGTTCCCTCCTCCTGCTCCCTCCTCCTCCTCCTCCCCTCCTCTGCTCCCTCCTCCTGCTCCCTCCTCCTCCTCCCTCCTCCTCCTCTCCCTCCTCCTGCTCCCTCCTCCTGCTCCCTCCTCCTCCTCCTCCTGCTCCTGCTCCCTCCTCCTCCTCCTCCTGCTCCCTCCTCCTGCTCCCTCCTCCTGTTCCCTCCTCCTGCTCCCTCCTCCTCCTCCCTCCTCCTGCTCCCTCCTCCTGCTCCCTCCTCCTCTCCCTCCTCCTCCTCCCTCCTCCTCCTCCCTCCTCCTGCTCCCTCCTCCTGCTCCCTCCTCCTCTCCCTCCTCCTCCTCCCTCCTGCTCCTGCTCCTGCTCCTGCTCCCTCCTCCTCCTCCTGCTCCCTCCTCCTGCTCCCTCCTCCTGCTCCCTCCTCCTGCTCCCTCCTCCTCCTCCTCCTCCCTCCTCCTGCTCCCTCCTCCTGCTCCCTCCTCCTGCTCCCTCCTCCTGCTCCCTCCTCCTGCTCCCTCCTCCTGCTCCCTCCTCCTCCTCCCTCCTCCTGCTCCCTCCTCCTGCTCCCTCCTCCTCCTCCCTCCTCCTGCTCCCTCCTTCTTTTCACCCTGCCCTTTTATCATGTGTCTCTGTAGGCCTGATCCCTCTGCTCTCTCTTTCTCTCTCTGCTCTCCCTCTCACTCACTCTCTCTCTTTCCCCCTTTCTCTCTTTCCCCATCTCTCTCCCTCTGTCTCCCCCCCTCTTTTCCCCTCCCTCCCTCTTTAATATCAATTCATATTTGGTGTCTATGTGTGCTCTTGTATGCTGACCTCACAAAAATAACTTCCATGGAAATGGATAATTAATTGTATATTCAAACTTCAATTTATACTTTTGATTGATGCTTTGATTTACATCACTACTCATTGTGTGTGTGTGTGTGTGTTTGTGTGTGTGTGTATGTGTACGTGTGTTTGTGTGCGTACGTGCAATGTTGCAGGTAACATCATGGGCGTGGGCCAGAGTTTGCTGTTTGGGCTGACCGTCGTGGTCAAGAGGAAGTTCTCGGCCAGTCGCTTCTGGGACGACTGTGTCAAATACAACTGTACTGTAAGTAAACAATATAATCACCAGGCGATACTGAGGAGCACTGCCTTGTTGCTTCCATTTATACTGAGGAGATCATCATATATGTAGTGAGTTTCCTGAACCTAGGAGCTAAACTATGCTACAGTATGTCATTTCAATAAAAAAAATTAAACATAGGTGTCAATGGTCATTCCTCTCTGTATTTATCTGTTGTACCTTTCTAGCCACCATTGATAGAAAGCTGTCCTAGGACCAGTATGTGTCGGCAGGAAAGGGTAGCAGCGTGTCTCTTACCCAAAGCTGAAGTACTGTATTAGTGTTAATTAAATGTGCTATAGAAAATATTTTTATGAACAGTAATCATAAAAAAATAATACTTTTAGAAAGGTGTGGAATAAAAGTATTGCTTTTCCCCCAAAAACATGATTTAGGTATTTAAATGGGACATGCATTATAAATGGATTTTTTCTGTGTTTAGCATGGTTTTATAGTAATATGGGTTAGTATCAATGGGTCTGTGTCTCTAATTACCATATTGACTCATCAGTCTAGTCTCGAGTTGAATGAATGAATGAAAAGTTTAAAGTAATTCTCCATTTCCTCCAAAAGAAATCACGGTATCTTGTTCCGTCAAACCAAACAATCATAACAACAAATAAAAAAAACATAAAAAAAAGAAAAAGGAATTATAAACAAAAGGTCAAGAGCAATGTGTTTGGTTAGCAGACATGTCCAAAAAAGGAGTAGAGGGAAGCTAAGCTTATTGATCCCTACCCCCTTACATTTATATTTGTTCTTCCATTAATTTGACTAGATATAACATAATTTAGTATATTACAATATAGAATATACTTTTACTTATATAAAAAAAAAATGTATTCACTTGACAGCAGTGAATATAGTACAGCACTACATACACAATATAACATAACTTTGTTTATCCTCATTACTCATTTCTGTATTTCTCTAATGTGTATCTTTTTAGCTGCTTTTTAAATTGTGCCACATGTTTACTCAGTTTGATGTATTCAGGTAAATTATTCCACAACTTCACTCCACACACCGATATGCACATGCTTTTCAGCGTGGTGTTTACCATTGGTTGTTTAAGATTCCCTCTCCCTCTTAAGTTATATTCTCCTTCCCTGTCTCTGAACCATTTTTGAATGTTGCCTGGGATTAGTTTATATCTGGCTTTGTATACAATGAGGGCAGTTTTGAAATCCACTAGGTCCATACATTTCAATGCTTGTAGCTTTATAAATAAGTTATTGGTGTGTTCATAATATCCTACATTGTTGATTATTCTTATTGCTTTTTTTTGCATGGTGCATATTGGCTGTAGAGATCACGAGATCCTCCCTCACTCAACTAAGCTGTTCTGATTTGACGGTTTTGCTGACGTTAATATAGCACTGATTTGCATAACTAACTCTATGGTTGACAGCGCTTCCTCAAACAGAGCGAGGCAGATAGTGTAACCCGACACTTCCTCAAACAGAGCGAGGCAGATAGTGTAACCCGACACTTCCTCAAACAGAGCGAGGCAGACAACGAGCGAGTGAGAGAGAGAGGGAGAGAGAGATAGAGAGGGAGAGAGAGAGAGGGAGAGAGACAGAGAGGGAGGGAGAGAGAGAGAGAGGAGCTTCCGTCGGGGAAACAAACCGGCGCGAGGAAGCAGCAGTAGCACACACTCATTTAAACACAACCTGGACCTCGCGGGGAAGCAGCAGTAGCACACACTCATTTAAACACAACCTGGACCTCGCGGGGAAGCAGCAGTAGCACACACTCATTTAAACACAACCTGGACCTCGCGGGGAAGCAGCAGTAGCACACACTCATTTAAACACAACCTGGACCTTGCGGGGAAGCAGCAGTAGCACACACTCATTTAAACACAACCTGGACCTCGCGGGGAAGCAGCAGTAGCACACACTCATTTAAACACAACCTGGACCTCGCGGGGAAGCAGCAGTAGCACACACTCATTTAAACACAACCTGGACCTCGCGGGGAAGCAGCAGTAGCACACACTCATTTACAAAGTGCTTATGGGCGGAGCCAGGCCAACACAGCCTGAAATCCAAAGTGAGAAAAATGTGGCTTTTGAGTACTTGTAATTTTTTTTGAATAAAATCTTACAAATGTGTTCAATAGATTCACAGGAATTGTGTAAAGTTGCCCAAATAGTGCTAGGCATAGCAATGCATGTCCCCTTTAAGTTCAAGTTATAAAGAGGCTATACTGGGGCGGAGATTGCGTTCGTCACCAACCCCGGAGACACTAGGATTCGCCTGTTCGAATCCAGCTCACAGCTCCAGGGTTGTCACCAGCTTGGCTGGCCGTTCACACTAATACAATTGGCATAGAGGGTGGGAGAAGCTGGCGGGGTGGGTCCGGGTCGTTGTAAACAGCGACTCCTACAGTTCGGTCGGGGCGCCTGCTCAGCGCGGATAGGATCTAAGTGGGATAGTGTGATCCTCCCACACGCTACGCCCTCTCAGTGAGAATCCGCGCTGCCAGGTGAAAAGAAGCGGTTGATTGGCTGGACGTGTGTCGGAGGAAGCACGTGATAGCCTCCACTCTCCCAGACCGACTGTGGGGGGTAAGTGCGCAGCGACCAGGAAGGGGATTGGGAATTGGCATAACGACTAACATTGGGATGGGAGAAAATCGGAGGAAAAAGGAGGGGGAATAAAGAGGCTATACTGGATTAAGGTGTGAGCAGAGTGATCCTGCAGCGGCAGCAGTGCGTCATCCTAGAGAGATTCGACGTTGAGCCCATTTTATTGCGTGAGACGCAAAATAGACATCGAAAATGCTTTATTGATGATGCCGTCCGTGTGGACGTCAGCACAGCGAGGACGCCGTGAGGTCACCGTGGGCGTGTCCCGGCGCGCCCCGAGCGTCACAGAGAGAGATGTCTCCGACAGCGCGCTCCAATTCTGTCACAGTGTGTGTATGATTATATGTTATAGCTTTTGTGTGACTGTGATTTTGTACCGTATTAAATGTGCTTCGACTTGTGAGACCAATTGCTTCAGAGAGGACCGGTTTGTGGACATGATGTTTCCTGTATTTCTTCCTGCCGGCACCTAGAGAGGAGACGAAGCCAGAGACAGAGTTCTGAATGGAGAAATACGTCACGCTAAAAAGATGGCGACAACAACGAAACTACTTGCTACAAAAACAAAACATATTCAGGGAAAATAAGTAAACGTGATGTTATTTTACGCCGAGTACAATTATAATCGACTGCATTTTGAGGTGAAATGTGAGCTTCAACACGTTTAAAATCAATAACGATCTCGGCAGTGAGTGGTTGCCATGGGAACTTAAGACTCTGGCAGAAACCACTGGAATGTGTAGAAGGGGGTCAGGTCTTGTTAGTCTCGTTCGTTGCTGTTATGGGAGCATGTCTATGTTCCCCGGGTCCTATGTTCCCCGCTTTGATTGATTGATTGATTGAACATTTTAGACCACCAGCCCTGATTCCAAACTCTAACCTTAACCAGTTCGAAAGAGGGCCTAAGCTTAACCGTTCGAAACAAGGCGGACATTAATAATTAATAAAATAATAAAAATTTATAAAATGTTCAATCTATTAATCAATCAAAGCGGGGAACATAGAACCCGGGGAACATAGGACCCGGGGAACATAGGGATGATCCCGCTGTTATCAAAATGGCGGCAGAGTGAGCAGACTTCTCTTGAGAGAGACTTTGTTAAAGTTACATAGGCCATTACATTTGTGCTTCAGTGAGGATATTAAAGTTCAATAATATTGTTTTTGTCTCATTGTGTGTGTGTGTGTGTGTGTGTGTCTGTGTGTGTGTGTGTGTGTGTGTGTGTGTGTGTGTGTGTGTGTGTGTGTGTGTGTGTGTGTGTGTGTGTGTGTGTGTGCGTGTGTGTGTGTGTGTGTGCAGGTGATCCAGTACATCGGGGAGATCTGCCGCTACCTGCTGGCCCAGCCTGTCCGGCCCTCTGAGGCGCAGCACCAGGTGCGCGTTGCCATGGGTAACGGACTCCGCCCCGCCGTGTGGGAGGAGTTTGTAGGGAGGTTCAGAATCCAGTGGGTCGGCGAGTTCTACGGAGCCACAGAGTGCAACTGTAGCCTCATCAACATGGACGGAAAGGTGAGTGTGTGTGTGTGTGCACACGTGCACATGGGCGTGTCTGTGTGAGTGTGAGTGTGTGTCTGTGTGAGTGTGCGTCTGTGTGAGCCAAGTCAATTCATTCATCACGTTAGCGAGCTAGCATAAAAGTATAGTGGTGGGGCCAAAATGGAGGAGTTTGTTTGTGCCTGTGAACCCCTGTGCTAGTTTAACCCTTTCACTACCACACTACCAACGGGTTAACCCTTTCACTGTGACAATACAGAAGGGTAACCCTTTCACTGCCACACGACAAAGGGTTAACCCTTAATTTCACAACCACACTACAGAAGGTTAACCCTTTCACTACCACACTACAGACGGTTAACCTGTGTGTGTGTGTGTGTGTGTGCGTGTGTGTGTGTGTGTGTGTGTGTGTGTGTGTGCGCGTGTGTGTGTGTGTGTCTGTGTGTGTGCGTGTGCATGTGTGTGTGTGTTGTGTGTCTCCAGGTGGGGGCGTGTGGTTTCAACAGTCGTCTCCTGCCCGGTTACTATCCCATCAGTCTGGTGAGAGTGGAGGAGGACAGTATGGAGCTGATCAGAGACAGACTGGGTCTTTGTGTATCCTGCCTGCCTGGTGAGAACACACACACACGCGCGCGCACACACACGCACGCACGCACGCACGCACGCACACACACACACACACACACACACACACACACACACACAGTGAAGCGTTCACAAACAAACACACCCCTCCATCTGTCATTCCCTCCCTCCAGATGAGCCAGGAGTGTTGGTTGGGAGGATCAACCAGAGCGATCCTCTCAGGCGTTTCGATGGCTACGCTGACGACGATTCCACCAGTCAGAAGATAGCTCACAATGTCTTCAGTCTGGGGGATTCTGTCTATGTCTCAGGTAACTTATATTATACTGTATATATATTAGCGGTGGCCTAATGGTTAGTGAAGCGAGTTTGTGACCGGAAGGTCGTCGGTTCGATCCCCCGGACCGGCAGGAAAAATCTGGGCTGGGGAAGTGAATGAATAACTCTCTCCCATACCCTTAACACCAACCGCTGAAGTGCCCTTGAGCAAGGCACTAAACCCCCAACTGCTCCAGTGGAGTTGCTCAGTGGCCAACGGTGTCAGACTGTGGTTGTACTGGGCAGCAGCTCCCAGGTGTGAATGGAACTGTGTGAATGTGAAGCAGGGCGTAGCTGAAAAAGAGCATCCGTGCTCAGCGAACCTACCCTGGGTAAATAAAGGTTAAATAAAATAAAAATAAATAAGTATCACACATTGGACCTCATGCAGCAACATTCTTGTAAGTTTCCTCGTAAGTTTCCTCGTAAATAACCTCGTAGGAAGTTCGTAAGAGAAAACCTACGATAGTCTCCCCCCCCCCCCCCCCCCCCCCCCCGAGTCATCAACGCGTGGAGAGGTTCTCTTAAGTTGCCAAAATGATCGCAACTACGAACCCCTTGAATGAAGTACGTCACTCATTCTTAAACTGGAAGCACGTTCTCGTACACCTGCATTTGCACACAGACACGCCCCGCCAGCTCCTTATAAGGCAAATTCATGTTTAATTAAAGGCTTTATTCCTCCTGCATCCGTGCAATTAATCGCTGTCGGACTTGGACAGCACGTCTGTTGTCCGGGCAAGATGAGCAGTGGAATGTTCCTTCACTGGCTCTTACAATGTATACAATAATAAGCAATGTCAAAAAATACAAATATAAATAATAAATAATAACAACAGAGAACATGGCAAATATATAGCCTATGAAAGGAATGGGGTGTGCTGAGAGCAGAATGTAGATGTGTCCATTCTATTCCACTATAGGTATATACGCACGATTGGGTTTAGTTCTTATTTATTTATTTATTTATTCACTGTCATTTGCAGTGTTGGTGTAGTGCTTTTATTTATTTTCGGACATCACAATGTAAAATGTAATTTTTAATCATACAAATATTGTTGTATTTATAATAATAATAATAATAATAATAATAATAATAATAATAATAATAATAATAATAATAATAATAATAATAATAATAATAATAATAATATCTTGAATTTATATAGCGCCTTTCAGGAGACCCATATATAATAATTATATTATTATAATTATTTAATTCCGAGGATGTCTGTAGAATCAACGTCTCTCTCTCTCTCTCTCTCTCTCTCTCTCGTTCTCTCTCTCTCTCTCTCTCTCTCTCTCTCTCTCTCTCTCTCTCTCTCTCCCTCTCTCTCTCTCTCTCTCTCTCTCTCTCTCTCTCTCTCTCTCTCTCTCTCTCTCTCTCTCTCTCTCTCTCTCTCTCTCTCTCTCTCTCTCTCTCTCGCTCTCTCTCTCCAGGAGATGTGATGGTGATGGACGAGTTCGGCTACATCTATTTCCGTGACCGTAGCGGGGACACGTTCCGCTGGCGAGGAGAGAACGTGTCGACCACGGAGGTGCAGGGGATCGTCAGCGGCCTGCTGGGGCGGACTGATGTCGCTGTTTATGGTGTGACTGTGCCAGGTACTGTGGTTATGTAGTTATGTCTGTCTGTCTGTCCATCTGCCTATCTCTACCCGTCTGTCTATCGACCTGTTTGTCTATCTATCTGCCTATCTGACCGCCTGTCTATCGACCTGTCTGTCTATCGACCTGTCTGTCTATCGACCTGTCTATTTAACTACCTGTCTGTCTGTCCGTCCGTCCGTCCGTCCGTCCGTCTGTCTGTCTGTCCGTCCGTCCGTCCGTCCGTCTGTCTGTCTGTCCGTCCGTCCGTCCGTCTATCAACCTGTTTGTCTACCTGTCTGTTTGTCTACCTGTCTGTTTGTCTACCTGTCTACCTGTCTGTCTGTCTGTCTGTCTGTCTGTCTGTCTGTCTGTCTGTCTGTCTGTCTGTCTGTCTGTCTGTCTGTCTGTCTGTCTATCTGTCTGTCTGTCTGTCTACCTATCTGTCTGTCTGTCTGTCTGTCTGTCTCTCTACCTGTCTGTGTGAAGGCGTGGAGGGGAAGGCTGGTATGGCAGCTATAGCGGATGCAGAAAACAGGTTTGACAGCGATGCGTTCTTCATCTGTGTCCACAAAGCCCTGCCCCCCTACGCACGACCTGTCTTCCTCCGACTCATGCCACAAGTAGACACCACAGGTGAGGCACACACACACACACACACACACACACACACACACACACACACACACACACACACACACACACACACACACACACACACCTCCCGTCCTGCAGGTGTCTCTCTAGTTTACCTCCCGTCCTGCAGGTGTCTCTAGTTTACCTCCCGTCCTGCAGGTGTCTCTCTAGTTTACCTCCCGTCCTGCAGGTGTCTCTCTAGTTTACCTCCCGTCCTGCAGGTCTCTCTAGTTTACCTCCCATCCTGCAGGTGTCTCTCTAGTTTACCTCCCGTCCTGCAGGTGTCTCTAGTTTACCTCCCATCCTGCAGGTGTCTCTCTAGTTTGCCTCCCGTCCTGCAGGTGTCTCTAGTTTACCTCCCATCCTGCAGGTGTCTCTCTAGTTTGCCTTGTGTTGAGTTTCTGCTCAACAACTAGTCTGTTCACTATCTAGTCTGTTCACACACACACACACACACACACACACACACACACACACACACACACACACACACACACACACACACACACACACACACACACACACACACACACACACACACACACACACACACACACTGACACTCACGCTCTCTCTTTTCCCCTCGTGTTCAGGGACCTTTAAGATCCAGAAGACGCGGCTTCAGAAGGAGGGATACGATCCACAGTGCTCAAATGACCGGCTCTTCTTTCTGAACAGCCGTGCTGGGCGTTATGAGGCTCTCACCAAGGAACTATATAGTGCCATCACAGAGGGCAGTGTCAAGCTATGAGATGAAGATTTGAGGAGAGTTAGTAGTTCTTTTTTTTAAATGACTGAGGGAAAGGGGGATGGGGGATAGAAACAATTATGGATCTGGATCTAAAGGCCCGATCTATAATATCAGGTGACACCTTTTGAGGTAATGTCATCCTGTTACTGGCTTCGTTTACGTTTTGATTCATTGTGCAAAGCACCGCTATGACCGGCAATGTCACTCACTCACTCACTCATAATTTACAATTTAGTCATTTAGCTGATGCTTTTATCCAAAGCGACTTACAGATTGTGAACAACAAGTCAGCAGGAGGGGGGGGGGGGGGGGTACCTCTCTGGCAGCTACGGGTCAGTGGCGTTGTTCATCAAATAGTATCGAGCTTGAATGTTACACTCTGAGTGCATAGTAGTATAGAGACATATTAGCAAGATAGGTAGTAGTATAAGAATAGTAGCATAGTATATTAACACAAGGGGGCGATACTACACAGATTCACTGATCAGAGCCTCGGGGAATCAGCTCTCTGGTCCCTGTTTACAACATGGAAATGCCATAGTAGTGAACCTATTGTTGTTATACCTATGCATTAAAAACATTTATGCATGAATTTATTTCCACCATTGTCCATTGAAATAAGCCCCCTCATGCTTGGAACTTGTTTTTAACTTACTTCCTATCACCCTTTGTTTGCTTCCTATCACCCTTCCTATTCTTTCTTTCACCCTTCCTATATTTCATATCACCCTTCCTATGTTTCATATTACCCTTCCTATGCTTCCCATCACCCTTCCTATGCTTCCCATCACCCCCTGTGATTCCTATCATCTTTCCTATGCTTTCTAACATCCTTCCTATGCTTCCTAACATCTTTCCTATGCTTCCTAACATCCTTCCTATGCTTCCTAACATCTTTCCTATGCTTCCTAACATCCTTCCTATGCTTCCTAACATCCTTCCTATGCTTCCTAACATCCTTCCTATGCTTCCTATTACCTTCCTATGCGTCCTATGTTAAAGACTTTGTATTTTGAGTATTTCACAGTACGAAAGTTTTGCCCTTCAAAAATATATGTACATAAACGCATAATGGATATAGTGAAAAAAAGATTTTCTGTGTGTGTGTGTGTATGCAAGCGTGAATGTGTATGTGTGTGTGTGTGTGTGTGTGTGACTGGGATGAGAGCAGACTGCTCTCTGTGAGAGGGATACGTTGGTTCTCATTGATGGAACAATAACATCAGTACTAACATCAATGTATTGATTTTATTTACAATTAAAATGAAATCATTGTAATACTCTTTCAACAAATGTACTGTTTGCTTATTCTTTATTCAATAGAAAATGTATTAATTAAACTGGACTTTGAACAAGTCTTTATTCATTGCACACATTGCATTCTGCATGTTTTCTGGAGGGGAACCCCCTGTGAGCACAGAGAGAGCATGCAGGCAAGTGGGAATTGAACCCAGGACCTTCTTGCTGTGAGGCGGCAGTGTTAACCACTACTCCACGTGCTGCTGTAATACTACTTTTTATTAATTTTTTAAAGTACATTCAGTAAAGCATAATATCAAAAGCCAGTGACAAGTAATGTTGATGAAAGTAATTTTAATAAAACAGTATACAAATTCACCTTTAAAATGTTCTATTTATGACATCCATATCAAATGCATCTGAACTGTATATGTATGCCTGAAAAATCACATGTGCACATTATTCCCGTTAGGTTAGGTAAAATAACATTTCCCTGTAATTAAGCAAGTAGACTAAAAATAAACAATGAATTAACTAATTATTTATTTAAAGCTGCACTGAAATTACAAATTGTGAACAACAAGTCAGCAGGAGGGGTACATCTCTGGCAGCCAAGGGTCAGTGGTGTTGTTCGTCAAATAGTATCGAGCTTTACACTCATTGTGCATAGTAGTATAGACATATTGCAAGATTAGTCTTTTCCAATGCATAGGTATTTCAAGACGAGCCTAACTCGGGCATTGGCGTGTTGTGAAGCGCTGGTGTCATAACAGACCACGTGTCTTCCGGTACAAAGGGAAACACGGAACAAAATAGTTTAAAAAAAGAACCACGCTTAATAGCTGCTAATTGCTCTTAAACGGTACTACTGCAGTGAGTCAAGTCAGACAGTCAGCAATTCCCTGAAGCTTAATTATGTGTTAGCCGTATCAGTGTAGCCTGGCACCTAGTTAGCCTAATATCCCCCTCTGCCTGACTGGTTTGAAATTCAGACGTGTTACAGGTGGTGCCGTGACCCAAATAGGTTTCCCAGCTGGGAGACGTCAAACGGTGGGTGAGCGTGGCAGTGCAGCCCTGAAGCAGTGGCGTCCTTTCAGTACAAAGGCAAGGTATGGCGAGGAGGGGGGTGAAGGGGGGGTTTCCCCCCCTTGGTAGATTTTTTTTGTCAAATCAGTTGTGCAATAGTCACTTTTGATGAGTTGTTTCTATACAATTCAGTTATATGACATTTCGGTATGACACAGGACTACACAAGCATTTTTAGTATAGAAATGTGTCAACAGACTAAAGCAGGGAACCACAATATTTTGCATACGAATTATGCAGAATGTAATATCATAACTGTCTATTACTTTTCTTGCAATTGAGCCAATTTTCCTTAGGTACGGTTTTGAGGTGTGTGTTCAACAGAATGTAGTATCAAAAACACATTCACAAAAAGTATGAGTTACTGAATGCTGAACTGCACTATTATAATCACTAAGCCAGACCTTACCTGTGTCCCTGTATCACTTGTCTCTGCTGCCCTTTGATTAAAAAACGTCCCTATGTCCATTTTCCTTTTTTTTTGGGCATATTTCAGTTAGTCACAGTAAAAGTCACCTAGTAAAAGTGAGATAATTGACAATATCAAAACATGCTAGGGCTGTACCGAATAGTTCGAAGCTTCGTTCATAATGTTGACATTCGAATTCTAAATCAACATAAAAAATTGTAAAACATTTTTATTTATTTTTTTACATTTTTATTTGCCAAGGTATGGCGAGTGCCATACCTTGCCATACCAAATGGACGCCCCTGCCCTGAAGTCTAATACCCCTCTTAGCCGGCTGGGGCGGCGGGGTAATGTTCGAGACCCGGGATCTAGGCGTGTGATCCTAGCTGGATTCTGCGTCTCTGAGCCTCAGCGCTCGGCTCAGTGAAACAGGGTAGGTCACGTTGAATTTGGTTTTAATAATTTTTCTTTTAACAAATTTGGGACCTGCGGTCTTTCCCTTTGTGGGGGATTTAGTTTTGGCCGTCGGGTCCTCGTTGGCGGATTTAACCTCGTTGTGGACGGATCCATCGACCCCGGCGGCGCCCTCTCCCTCGTTGGACCATCCGTTGGTGGTGGCCCGATCCTCCCCGGGGGCGTCCTCACCGGGATCGGCGGGATCGACGCTCTTGCTCACGTTCACTCCGTACGGCAACACCGACAGGCCCTTGTGGGTAGATATACTCTCAAAGTACGGGTACACCTTCTCGGCGAAGCGATGGGTGAATGTGAAAACGTGGTCGTCGGTGTCGCCGTCCGTGAACTCTAACCGCCCCCGGTCCCAGTCCAGCGAGACGCGCACCTTCCGGAGGGGACAGTCGCGGTGGAGGATCTGAGGGGGCGTGGTCATGGCTTGGTACTTGCCCTCCCGTAGGCTCACGGCCCAAAGACCCGCCTCTGGACAAGGCTCAAACTCCTCCCTTCGCGGCAACGATTGGCCGGCTACGCCGATGGTCCAGCCGTCACAGTCTCCCACCTGCAAGACAGAATGAGCTTCATGAGGATGAAGCGCGGGGCTGATTCCACAGAACTACAATAACAATGCAGTTAAGTAACTGTCGGTTACTTTTTATTTTAATATTATTATGTATGTGTGTGTGTGTGTGTGTGTGTGTGTGTGTGTGTGTGTGTGTGTGTGTGTGTGTGTGTGTGTGTGTGTGTGTGTGTGTGTGTGTGTGTGTGTGTGTGTGTGTGTGTGTGTGTGTGTGTGTGTGTGTATAGATATATGTATCAATTAATGTGTGTGTGTGTATGTGTGTGTAGGTGTGTGTGTGTATGTATCAATGTGTGTGTACCTCTACATACCAGTACGTCCCAGCAGTGTGTGCCGGAGCTGTAGCCCTCCCTAGCCAGGACGGAGGAGTAAGGATGGAAGCGCTCAGGGTTTTCTGGTACAGAGCCATCTGCTTCCTCCTCGTCCTCCTCCTCTGGGTTCTGGGGTGTTCCAGAGGAGCCCCGGACACCGTCCAGCCCGGGGGACAGCCTCAGGGACGAGCTCGCTGTCCTGGGGTCCAGGGTCACCGGGGCTGGAGGAGGGAGGATGCAAGGAGACGAAGAACAAGAGAAGTGAACACATACACACACTTTAAATTCTTTCATTGAATCAAGTCAATTTATAATATGATTATATTTTCGGGGTTCAGTAAGACTGAAAGACATTAAAGGACACAAAATACTAAATACTAAATACAAAGTACAAAGTCATGGCCTGGCTATGTACTACAGCCCGATCTCGCTTAAAATATGTAAATAAAGTACTTATCGACCACAGGAAAAAGGTACATATTATATGTTATGCTATAGCCAAGTCATATATTGACGTATTTGCATATTTACAAATACGTACATATATTACATATTCAAATTTCTTTTACTTTTGACGTTTCTTTTTAGAAAACATTTGAGTTCCCCAGCTGGGAAACGCACCCAGGGCACTCACATGGGAGGCACCCTAACCCTAATATTAACCACACTGTTACCTAAACTAACCATAGCCTTAACCCTAGTATTGCTGTGTTTGTATAAGGCTGAGCCCGAATGTTCAAACGTTCGTTCGTTATGTTAACATTCGAATTCTAAATCAAAATTCGAATTTTTTATTTTTAATAAAAAATACAAATTAAATTATGTGTCTATTCATTCTGTTTAAACCAATGGGTTTTTTCTTCACAGTTGCAGATAAAGATTAGGCTACACTAATATTATAGTATAGTAGTAAAAAAAAACTGCTAAGTTATATTCATTAATACTTTCAGTGCCAGCAGGGGGCGCACAATTTAGTGCTTGAATGCCCACCATCCACTTCAATGTTAGCGTTAATAACGCCTAATTTATGTTTTAAATTATGGCTATGTGTCTAATCTGCCCATCGCTTATCAATGACTCGTTTTCCAGTCAACATTGTCGAAGCGGATTGTTTTTTTATCGGTTCATTTCCGTTTTATAGCATTTTGAAAAGCCCTCGTTTTCGAAAATATAAATATTTCATGATAATCGCCCTTTTCTGGAATATTCTAGAATACACAAAAACGTTGTAATTTTTCGGCCTATTTATGAATCGTTTTCAAATAAACGCTAGATTATCGATAGTATATGTGTACGTATGCACGCTATATAGGCGATCTGAAAAATCGATTCTCTGATTTCCTCAAAGCGATCGCGCACACACAGACAGATCACACATAGGGCAAACGCTGAGATCTCTGATTATCCCAAGACTTGTAAAATAGATTCCTTACCTCAGATCAGATGTTCTCCAAAAAGATCATTCCAATTCCTGATCGCCATTCCAAAATTCTATCGCTCCAACGCTACATACTGTACACATGTATTCCACGCTGTTCTGAGGCTACACAATGAATCCGATCGGCTCGGGTTACATGCCTGAGAAGTAAAATGTGGATTCCGGATTTTTCTTTTCTCATCCATTTTCATTGAGTCCATAATAAAACGCTAATTGTCGTGGTGGGCATTCAGGCATTGGGCTGATAACACGTGTTATCATGTGGTGGGCACTGAAAGTGTTAAAGAAAGTTGATTTAATAAAAAATAGACTCATTTAATCAGATTAATCACTTTATTCAAATTGAGGATTTAGTTTGAGGATATTTATAAAAAAAATTAAAATTAAAATATATATTATTTTGAAAACAAATATTTAGAATTAAAATTTTTTTTAATTAAAAACAAAGGTTTGAACGTTCGTTCGAAAAACCCTGACGAAGTTCGAATCCCAAAAACAGGCTTCGGGGACAGCCTTCTAGTAGTGAGTGCACTTGCCCATGACGACAAGCATTGTTAGTTCGACTCCTGGTTGTTTGTTTTGGACTTTCGGCCGATATGAAAAATATGACCTATACAATAAGTAAAAATATTACTTATGGCTATAACATAACGTACATTATGTTTTCTGATGAGACCAGGCTATTACAGCAAATAAATCATGCTAGGCTTTCCATTCCAATAACACACACACGCGCATGCACACACACACACACACTCACACACACGCATACACACACACACACACACACACACACACACACACACACACACACACACACACACACACACACACACACACACACACACACACACACACACACACACACACACACACACACACACACACACCACACACCACACACACACACACACACACACACACACACACCACACACACCACACACACACACTTAAAGTTACTGACTGTAGGGGGCGACGTATCTCATCTCGTCCCAGACTGAGAATTGGAGATTGCCCAGGTACTTGGCCACATCTATCAGAGGACCATAAACCTTCTCTGGCTGCTTATGACTCTGCCATGTACTAAAGACACACAGACACACACACAGACACACACACAGACACACACACAGACACACAGACACACACACACACACAGACACACAGACACAGACACACACAGACACACACAGACACACAGACACACACAGAGACACAGACAGAAACATACACACAGACACACACACACACACACACAGACACAGACACACACAGACACACACACAGACACACACGGACACAGACACACAGACACAGACACACAGACACACAGTTAAAGTTGCTAACAAGCTGAAAATAAGTAATAATTATCCCATTTCCATCAGCAAGTATAACAGAAGATGTGGATTTATATCAATTACCAAGCCACTGTCTTGGCAAGGATCAACATGGATAAATAATGTTACTTGTGTAACAGAGTGGATTTGAACCTGGGACCATAAGATCCACAGGCGGCCGCACTAACCAGCTGAGCTAAAGGTTCACACACTGACTATGTTAAGTCATGCTGCAGTGCTGAATAGACTTGTGTTATTTAACGTTACAGGCCCAAAGGTATGAATTGTATAAATTGCTGAACATCCTGGTAGCTACTGAATTAGTGGAGATGAAGCGTTAGCTAAAGTAATGTAGGCAATAAGATTCCATGACCTGATGCACCAAATGGTTTGTTACACAGAACCATCTGAAAAGTCACACTTGGAAACTGTTTGGAAAAGGGCTGTTTGACTGGATGAACCATCTGTCTATCACTAGTGAGATCAAATAACCATATGACATAGTAGGAGAGCACTGAAGAGGAAGCTAGCTATGTAGTTATGTTGGTTGACGATTCTTGCCGTCTTTGTAAGGATTATGTACGTACAGTATTCCCCCAAAATGATTTGATTGCAAAGGTCACACCTAAACCACGGCCGTAGCTGCCGGTAGTTCCTCACGGGACCCTGATTGGTCTGAACCACTGTGGTTCGGCCACAAGCGCAGAACTTCTCGTGATCTCGCAAATCCGGGGTGACTGGGTAGCGCAGTGGACTAAGCACTCGCCTACCACCACAGAGACTCTGGGATCGAATCCAGCTGTCAGCGGTACCAACGTCTTGGTCAGTCGTCCCTACTAACACAATTGGCAGTGTTAGCAGGTGGGAAGCCGGTGGGGTATGTGTCCTGGTCGTTGTAAACTGCGACTCCTACTGGTCGGTCGGGGCGCCTGTTCAGCAGGGAGGGGATCTGGGGGAAATAGCGTGAACCTCTGCACGCGTTACGTTCCCCCAGTGAAACTCCTCGCTGTCAGGTCAAAAGAAGTGGCTGGCGACTCCACATGTATTGGAGGAGGCATGTGGTAGTTCTACACCCTCCCCAGGCCGACAGTGGGGCAATGCGTGCAACGACCAGGAAGGGAATTGGCATAACGACTAAATTGGGATGGGTGAAAATGACAGAAAGCCCAAAAATAAATAGAAAAAAATATATATATTTGCTTGCAAATCCAGCTGCCTCACAAGGTACTGTAAAGATAATGGCAGGCGATTTTTATTATTTTTTTTATACGCTTTTTCTCCCATTTTCTATATTTTCTCCCATCCCAATTTCGTATCATCCAATTCAACCCTCCACTGTCACGAACGCTGTTTCTTGCCTCCCACAAGCCGGCTGCAATGTGGACTAAGTCATACATAGCACAAGTCCCCTCCGGTACTTGAGGTAACAGCAGTCGCATCTTTTCACCCGCGCAGCTCGATCTCTCAGTGGCGAGGAGTAACGCGTGGGAGGCTCACGCTGCCCCCGACACTTCCTGATTCCACTGCGCAGGCGCACCAACCGACCTGTAGGAGTCGCTGTCCACAACGCCCGATCCCCACCCATCAGTTTCCCACCCCCTAATACGGCCAATGTGTATTAGTATGAACGACCAGCTAAACTGAAAGCAATGTGGAGCGCTGGGCTCGAACAGGCGAGCCCAGCGTCTCCAGATTTCGTGGCGAGCGCCTTGCCCACTACGCCACGTAGCCGCCCCAATGGCAGGCGATGTTATGGTTTTTGGAAATGCAAAGAAATGGCTAGAAGCACCCCCTGAGCATGCGTCCTACTAAACCTCCCTGCCAGATCATCCATGAGTGAGTGAGTGAGTGAGTGAGTGAGTGAGTGAGTGAGTGAGTGAGTGAGTGAGTGAGTGAGTGAGTGAGTGAGTGAGTGAGTGAGTGAGTGAGTGAGTGAGTGAGTGAGTGACCACAGTTTGCCATGCATAGCCCACGGCTGCAATCCTGGGGGGAAAGGTGGATGAAAGGCATGTGTAATATTGTACGGTTACAAAATAAGAAGGGACTCTTCTTACCTTCTGATCGTGTCTTGATAATTCTGTAAAATAAGAGTTTGTTTGGTTATTATCTTCATGTTCAAAAGCATGTACCCATTCTTAAATGCGTGACACTGTTTCGTTGCTTTCGAACGACCCCCGTCTAAGAGAATTAGGTTAGCCAAATCAAGATCATCTTTTAGAGCACTCCTCAAAAAGAAAATGTATGTGAGACAATGCTACCTTTTTTTTATATTGGTGTTTTATTACTGTAATTGTGTTGTTTTGTTTTTCATTCACCTCATCCTCACAGGTTTTCTTTTATCTGCACATTTTTACATTTTTGCAATGTTTTATTTCTCATCTCACCATTTCATTGCTATGTTTTTGCTTTACTTTTTAATTGTTCAGTGAGGCACTTTGCTATTTTACTGGCTATTATTATTATTAGTAAAATCTTGGAAAGAGCAGTGGCCGCCCAACTCCAACAATACATGTCCAACCATGAGCTTTATGAGCCTTATCAATCCGGCTTCAGAACTCACCACAGCACAGAGACCGCCCTCATCAAAATCACCAACGACCTCCTCCTTGCAGCTGACTCTGGCCACATTAGCATCCTCAACCTCCTGGACCTTTCTGCAGCCTTCGATACAGTTTCCCATTCCATCCTCCTCAACCGCCTATCTGACAACCTCGGCATCACTGGCTCAGCACTCTCCTGGTTTCAATCCTACCTCACCACCCGGACACAGTTTATCACCATTGGCGATTTCAGTTCCACCCTGGCCCCAGTCAACCAAGGCGTCCCCCAAGGTTCTGTACTTGGCCCAATTCTGTTCACCATCTACATGCTGCCCCTCGGTCAGATCATCCGCCGCCATTGGCCTCATTTCGTACGCTGACGACACTCAACTTTACCTCTCCACCAAACCATCCACCCAGCTCCCCCCATGCTCCCTTGTCAACTGCCTCCATGAAATAAAAACCTGCATGTCATCTAACCTTCTCAAACTGAACAACAATAAAACTGAGCTCATGGTTGTGGCACCCAAGGCCCTGCTCCGGAAGGTTGGAGATCTCACCCTCGATATAGATGGCTGCTCCATTTGCCCTTCCCCAAAGGTCCGCAACCTGGGCGTTATCCTGGACTCCACCCTTTCCTACCAAGCCCATGTCAGTTCCGTCACCAAATCCGCCTTCTTCCACCTCAGAAACATCTCCAGACTCCGACCATATCTTTCCGACTCCACAGCTGAGACCCTCATCCATGCCTTCGTCACCTCCCGCCTGGACTACTGCAACGGGGTCCTGTCCGGGGTTCCAAGCTAAACTCTAACCCGCACCAAATCCTGGCAGCACATCACCCCCACCCTCATCCACCTCCACTGGCTCCCCATCAAATCCCGTATCACCTACAAAACCCTCCTGCTCACTTACAAAGCCCTCCATGCTCTGGCACCTCAGTACCTCACTGACCTCCTCCACCCCTACACTCAGTCACGGTATCTGCGATCCACGGACACTGGTCAGCTTTCCATTCCCCAAACCAGACTGCAGACCTTCAGGGACAGAGCTTTCAGTGTGGCAGCTCCCACCCTCTGGAACTCCCTCCCCGCAGAACTCCGCAACGCCCCAACTTTGGACTAATTAAAAAAACTCCTCAAAACCCACCTCTTCAACTTGGCCTTTAACCCCTAATTTCTCACTTTGTATGTTGTGTCTGTCCACTATGTTTGTTATTCCCCCCCCCCCCCCCTATGTAAAGCGACCTTGGGTCTTCTGAAAGGCGCTATTTAAAACGAAGTTATTATTATTATTATTATAATTATACACTTGGGTCCGAGCTGTTCCCCTAGCAGCAGAAGCCCGGTGAAACCATAAATGAGATGGTATTATCTGTTCACCTGGAGGAACTCCACCCCGTCCCCCTCCCCCTCCATCTCCTCCTCCAGCTGTTATCTCACCTGGAGGAACTCCACCCCGTCCCCCTCCGCCTCCATCTCCTCCTCAATCTGTTTGATCTTCTGCTGCAGAGACCCCATGTCCTGGGTCAGTGCGTCCCTGCTCTCCTGCAGCCCTCTCTTCCTCTCCTCCTCTTCCTCCCTGAGGGCCGCCAGCCTGGACTCCTCCTCCTCACACAGGAACTGGTGGAGTTTCTCAAACTCCCCCTTCATCTGTGTCATAGCGTCCCAGGCCTGGACCTGGATGGAGATGGGGGAGGGGGGGAGGAGGCAGAGATAAAGACGGAGATGATGACGTACAACTGTGGCTAGCGTTTAGTTGAAATACATTGTAAGTAACGTTGGCAAACCATGATCATGTGAATAATGTTTTCATTTCTATTTGAGGTTAAGGCGGGACGGTGAGGCCTCCAGCGAGGTTAAGGCAAGGGTTAGGTTTATAAAGAACTTCTTAGGTGAAAAATCTACAAAATATTGATACCTTTTTGCCACAAATGTGGCAAAATGTGAAAGAGTTTGATTTTGGAGATGTGGCCAGGGAGAGGGTAACACCCACCTAAACTGAGTTTATACACCCTTATTTTAACGAGGTAATGAACTTGTATTAAAGTTTAGAGTAAATAGCCTAATATCAGGCTGATACTGTATACTGAAATCTGGGCCTTTTTTAAGAAAATTAAGAAAATTGGGCGGCCAGGTAGCGCAGCGGACTAAGCGTCTGTCTACCACCACAGAGACACTGGTATCGAATCCGGCTGTCAGTGGTGCCTCCGGCTTGGCCGGTCGTCATACTGACACAATTGGCCGTGTCAGCGGGTGGGAAGCCGGTGGGTGGTATTCTGGTCGTTGTAAACAGCGACTCCTACAGGTCGGTCAGGGCGCCTGCACAGCAAGGGAAGGAACTGGTGAAGGTAGTGTGACCCTCCCACGCGTTACACTTCACCAATGAGAGTCTGCGCTGTCAGGTGAAAAGATGCTGCTGACTGTATCCTATGTATCGGAGGAAGCATGTGATAGACTTCAGGGCTCCCTAGACCGGCAAGTAGGGGGCAAATGCGCGCAACGACCAGGAAGGGGAGGGGGGAATTGGCATAACGACTAAATTGGGATGTGAGAAAAATACAGAAAAAATAGGAGGAGAAAAAGTAGATTAAAAAAAAAGATATTAAGAAAATATAAATCTAAATAAGCCTAATTAACAGAAAATATATATTCCTCCTTATAGTGGCCAACAACGGGCCTACATGCAATCCTACCTGGATGTGTTCTGATGCGTGTTCACAGGTCCGTATGACTTTCTCAAGCTGGATCACCTTCACTTGCAGCTTTGATGTTGATGTTCTGAGCTCCCCCTAGTGGTCAAACGGAGAGAACAGCAGGTCAGATTGTAGTCTGCAGTGATCATATCCAAAAATGTAAATCGATCCAACAAACCCTGCTTTCTATAATATCTTGGTGAGTTGTAGGCCGGACATGTTTATTGTCTATGTTTGTTTTTCCTTGCACTGGTTTTGAATGTAACTATTTTATAATGATACAGTTAATTATATGAGTATATAATGATATTTATGTATGTATATGTAGGCCTATGTATATATGAATCATATATATATATATATATATATATATATATATATATATATATATATATATATATATATATATATATAATATGATATATATATACAGTATGATATTTAGATTCACTGACACTTTCCACAGAAATTCAACCACAACATTTTGTATCGTGGTAATTAAAGGCTCTTCCAAGAGTTTCATGCTAGTTAAAGGTTATTCCAAGACTATCATGGTAGTTAAAGGCTCTTCCAAGAGTGGCATGGTAGTTAACACTTTCAGTGCCACTCACGAGTTTTCTCGGGTTTCCGATAGTTATGTTGAAAGCCACTCACGAGATTTCTCGGATTAATCCTTTTTTTTTTTTTAGCGATCTGAAATCATATTGCATCACGCGAGCCTACCCTAGTATACCCGAGCGCCGCCGGCGATCAGATGTGGAAAAAAGCGCCCCCTATCGTCTCCCAGATGACATAAGGGATTTTGGAATGGACTCAATGAAAATGGATGGGGGAAAAAATCCTGTACTCCACATTTTCCAGTCCACTGATGCAGCCGGGGTTATCACAGTTCATTCTGGAGCCTCTGAGACCCGCGGAATCATGTACTGCATACACTTATCGATTTTTTCGAATGGTGATCAGGAATTGGAATATACCAGTTGGATACCATCTGATGTCAGGTAAGGAATCTATGTTATCTTTTTTTGATTTGATTTGATATTTTTTATTTTCGTGTCTTACATACAGATGTATGCCCAGCCCATATGGGCTTACAAGACACATAACAATAAGTATATAATAATATACTTTACCAATTACTTAACAAATGACATAGACCATTTCATGTCATTTGATGAAATGATACATGAAATGATACATGTCACTGTATCAGTGTTAGGATAATCAGACTCATTTTGATGAAGATATAAGCTGTTTTGTGAAATGGGCTCTATCGGTTTCACTGTAAAGATCCAAGAGGAAATGAACACAGCGATTATCCGTGCGCGGCTCTAATGTGCGTGCGTGCACGTATAATATTGATCATCTAGCGTTTATTTGAAAACGATTCATAAATAGGCCGACAAATATCAACGTTCTGGAATATTCCAGTAAAAGACGATTATCATAGAATGGTCCAGAATGGACTGTTTTTTACCTCAAAATGGGTGCTTTTCAAAATGCTCTCAAACGGAAATGAAGCGATAAAAAACCAATCTGCCTTGACAGCACTGACTGGAAAAGGATTCTTTGATAAGCGACGGGCAGATTAGACACATAGCCATAATTTAAAACATAGATTAGGCGATATTAAGCGTAACATTGGCGCCGATGGTGGCATTCAAGAGCTAACTCTGGCGCCACCTCGTGGCACTGAAAGTGTTAAAGGCTCCTCCAAGAGTGTCATGGTAGTTAAAGGCTCCTCCAAGAGTGTCATGGTAGTTAAAGGCTCTTCCAAGAGTGTCATGGTTAAAGGCTCTTCCAAGAGTGTCATGGTAGTTAAAGGCTCTTCCAAGAGTGTCATGGTAGTTAAAGGCTCTTCCAATAGTGTCATGGTAATTAAAGGATAAAAGTGGAATGTTCAACACTAGAGCGTTTATTCAAATGGCTGGTTCTGTGCACTCAACACAGCCTATCACAAACCCTTTAGACTATTCTTAGCATTCTATGACTGTGTGTGTGTGCGTGTGTGTGTGTGTGTGTGTGTGAAGGAAGTGTGTGGCCTTGTTTTCCTACTGTTGTGGGGACATTGGCCGGACCGCACAAAGTAAAGGAGCTATTTTAGGGTTAGGAGTTATGGCTAAGGTTAGAGTTCATGAAAATAATGCATGAAAACATGGCTGTGTTTGTGTGTCGCACGGCCGCGTAGAAGGGCACATGAGGTTTATGGGGTCAGATTTAACGTACTATGTGTGAGCAGAAATAACATCTCATAAAAATATAAATAATATTTATTAACTATAAAATAAGGAATCTCTGTGTGCATGTCCGTCTGTCTGTCTCTCTATCTCTCTCTCTCTCTCTCTCTCTCTCTCTCTCTGTCTCTCTCTCTCTCTCTCTGTATATCTCGAGAGCCGCTCATCTGATCCACTTCACACTTGCTGAGGACCCAAGGGAGTGCGATCAGTGTGTTTGGTGCCATTTGACCAGATGGTGGCGCTATAACAACACACTTTAGGTTTTTGGTAACTTTTGAACTATAACTCTCAGGGGGTAAAATAATTCTGCGGGTCCAGACGGATCTATCTGCGTAAGAGGCTTAACATTACATGCCCACATTTGCTTCTAGATAGATGTTCCACAATTTAGAATTTAGTCCAAATCAGTTTTTTTGTGGTTCTCTAGAACGCTGCAAGCAGCAACACCGTGGCCAAGCAATCGGGCAAAACGGGCATGCATGCATCGACGTAGTTTATTTTAAATGTATTATTATTATTGTTCTATTATTGAAAAAGCAAAGAGGATTTAAATTGAATATGGTTAATGACGTGTTATCATACATTCTTTCCACTTCTGCATGGCAGCACCCCTCCTACCCAACCTCCCCCCCCACTCCTACCCACCCCCCACCCCCCCCCCCCCCCTCCAATGGACAGTTTCTACGTCAAATGTATATACTTTTTCTCTGGACTCTTTTTGTATCACAAACAGTACTGTATTTGCAAATCTGGTATGTGATAAATGTATAGATGTAGCAGTACTGACTATCTGTATGTCATATATGTCATATATGTTACGATGAATTGAAAATGGGGGACCCTGATGTAAACAAGACGAAAGTCTTTCTCTGGTCTGCATCCCCTTAACAATTGTATATATTGATCTGTACTGTACTGTACCCATTCTGCAATCTGTTAATAAAGTTTTCAATCAATCAATCAATCAATCAATCAATCAATCAAGCACGTCGTATCGGCGGATGCTTTGCTGCAGACGTCTATATACCAACCTTGCAGTCGGTGACGGCCTCTGTTAAGTCGTAGACCCTGTGTCCCGCATGGCTCCCGGTGTCTCCGCACTCCCGGCACACCGGCTGCAGCTCGTCCACGCAGAACATCGTCAGCGCCTCCCCGTGCTCCTTGCACACCTCCGGGGCTCCTCCGGGGGACAGGGGGGGCGAGCCCTCCTCCACCTCCACCCCAGGGAGGAAGGGTCCCTCGGCGGTCCGCGCTGAGGCGTCCAGGCATAACGACATGGATGTAGGCTGGTCGCTGTCGGAGGGCAGTGGTAGAGAATGATAACGTTACAGTGGATGGAGAGAGACAGAGAGAGAGAGAGAGAGAGAGAGAGAGAGAGAGAGAGAGAGAGAGAGAGAGAGAGACAGAGAGAGAGAGAGAGAGAGAGAGAGAGAGAGAGAGAGAGAGAGAGAGAGAGAGGGAGGGGAGAGAAAGGGGGAGGGTCTATGGGTGTGGTAAAGCAGTGTTAGCGTCGGCGTTGTGTTATATATACTGATTTATACGCCTGGGTGAGTTCCTGCCATTGTGGGGATTTCAGGGTCAGGGGTCAAGGTTAAGGTTAGGATAAGTGTCTGGGTGTTAGGAATGTCATGGCTAAAGTTGTCGTGTGGCAGTGAAAGGGTTAGCCAGGGTTAAGGTAAGGGGTTATGGTTAAGGGAATACAAGTTCATGGATTAATTAATTAATGTCCCCACAAGGCATGAAAACACGGCTGTGTGTGTGTGTGTCATTATAGCATACAGAACTCCATGAAGGGAGTCTCAATGGCACAGATATCAGCTTACACCTGCCTTGCTTGTCCTCCCGTGATTTATGGTCAAAGCCAGGTTCTTCCATGGAACCTCACATTCTCATGACATCACTCCCTGACACTGTATAGCGTGGCCGACATCCATCTGCCATAGGCATGTCCCGTTAACATGTACGCCGGTGTCTGTGTGTGTCCGTGTGCACTGTGTGTGCGTGTGTGACACTATGGCATGCCTGGAGACTGTATGTACAGTATGTACAGTGCTGACTGTGGTGTTTTTAGACAGATCCGATGTCGTTATTACATTCAATACCGGCCTACAGTAGCAGATTCAATCAAGATACATCCAGGCTAATTTGACATAGTGGCACGTAAAAATGTATTTAGTTGTAACTGTATAGAATAAAACATTACAGTCTGTTCTTTATATAAATATGGGGTGTTTACTGTCTACTGTATAGGGTTGACCCTGGAGCTGTAGCAGCACGGGTTCTTGGTTTCAGTGACGCATTGACATTCTAAAGCCCCAATCTGTGATTTCTTTCCTTCTTTTTACTGTCCTCTTAACAGGCACCCAGAAAAGTGGCCAATTCTTCACTTGAACTTGGTTTTATACTTTATAGTTATAGCACATGCATAAGCCTGGTCTCTTTTGAAAGATAACATTCTGAAGTTAGTTACTAATGCAATAAAGGAAAATAATTTTTAGTGCTAATGAAATAGAGTAGGTCTGAACTTGAGTTGAACTTGAACTTGTGTACTCACATTTTTCTGTAGTGGTTGCAATATCCCCCCCCCCCAAAAATATAGGTGCTGGAAAACACTGCGGATCCATAGCCTGAAGTCTTGTGTAGTACAGGTAAAGATTTTATAAAAATCAGCAGAATGTGTCTTTTAGAGAGATCCGGGTAAACCGTGTCCAAAAAAAAGAGCTCTCCAGTATTCCATTTCCTCGTCCACGACCACAGCCATTCATTCGGAATTCTTTTCACTTCCGGTTTTCGCTCGTCACCTTTCACCTAGATCTCGTATTCGCACCCCCCCATGTGGGGTATCATTGGAAAGCTAGACTCATTGGCTACAATGCTGTCGAATAATTTTCGCGATCGGCTTATGATTGGCAGTTCTTGAGCCTCGGGAGTCCGGGGTGGTAACGCGTGCGCATAAAAAGTTGCACGCCTGACATATCGTCATCATGTAACTCGAGAACCGAGGCACGGATTTGGTCTGGTGAGGTGGCGTTCGAACGGCAACAAATAGAGCTTTAATTCGGTAATTTATATGTTCGGCGGAAAATGCCGCTAGACGCTCGCAAAGGGCCGTGACTTTCGTCTGTTCCACCGGCGGGCGGGTGCATGTTAAGAGGTTGTGGAGCATGTTCACACACATTCTAAAATAAGCTATTTAGACCTGGAAAATACACTATTTGGAACTTTGTCATCTGATTGTAAATCTGAATATATTGCCAACGTAAACAAACCTTTTATGGCCACAAAACACTGCAAATACAATTAGAAATGCATGCATGTCGTCTAGTGTTAGTCCCTGCAGAGCTCGCTGATTGATTGATTGATTGATTGAAAACTTTATTAACAGATTGCAGAATGGGTACAGTACAGTACAGCTCAATACATACAATTGTTAAGGGGATGCAGACCAGAGAAAGACTTTCGTCTTGTTTACATCAGGGTCCCCCATTTTCAATTCATCAGGACATATATGACATACATGACATACAGATAGTCAGTACTGCTACATCTATACATTTATGACATACCAGATTTGCAAATACAGTACGGTTTGTGATACAGAAGGAGTCAGGAAAAGGGAGTATATACATTTGACGTAGAAACTGTACATTGGAGGAGGTTGGGTGGGGGGGGGTTGGGTACACTGGGATATTGACAACCATACTGGGTAATCTACATTGGAGGTGGTTGGGGGGGGGGGGGGGGGCACACTGTATAAACAAGCAAAACTGTACATTGAGGGGGGGGGGGGGGGGGGGAGACACTGTACAAACAAACAAAATTGTACATTGGACTATTGACAAAACCATACTAGGTAAATGACTGTACATTGGCAAAACTGTACATTGAGGGGGGGGGGGGGGGAGACACTGTACAAACAAACAAAATTGTACATTGGACTATTGACAAAACCATACTAGGTAAATGACTGTACATTGGAGGGGGTTGGGTTAGGATATTTACAGGGGCCAGTGTTGAATTGCAGTCTCCCGTAGGTCAATATGGAAAAGATTGAATGTGGTCTGCCAATATGGCAGTACATAAGCAGTGACACCACATAATGATTCTTACAAGGAATTTAGAGAATCTATATGACTGGGCAACCAGTCATTTAACATAATAGTATAAAAACATAGATGAGATGAGTAAGGTAATGATACCTGAAGGTTGAAATTATTCTTATAAATGATGTTCTTTTAGGAGTGGGTCTGAGGTGGCCAGAAGATGTAGAGTGGAGGAGTCTTGAAGATGTGTAGTTAGAGACCATTAACCGGAGGTAGGCGGGAGCCGTTCCCTTCGCTGCCTGCACAGTATGCCAGGTCAAGGACCTTAAAGCGGATTTGTGCAGCAATGGGAAGCCAGTGCAGCTCTCTAAGAAGTGGGGTAACGTGGGCTGACTTTGTTTGGTAGGACAGGCCGCTGCGTTCTGTATGAGTTGAAGTGGTTTGGTGGCGGCAGCCGGTAGTCCAGCTAGCAGTGCATTGCAGTAGTCGAGGCGAGACATGCCTGTTGTATGAATGTATGAACGTATCCTTAGGGGCACTTTCACACTAACCTCGCACCACGGCAGGTGACTTCGTGAGATCACGCAAGTATCCATCTCGTCGGGCTTCACGCTATGCGCTCGTGTCTGAACCACAGTAGTTCGGGCCAATAAGGTGTCATGTGAGAGGAACTACTAAGAACTGCTAAAAGATTTTTTTTAAGTGCTAACCTTATTCCAAACTGTTTCAGTGGATGACTTCCCAGATGGTCCTGTGTGACACGAGTCAAAGGTGAAACTGTTACCGTTGTTGCAGTTTGCATTGGTTCAGTTATATTTCACATGATGACAAACAAACCAGTAGTGGCCGACTGTCATTCCTCCATGTGATGACAGGCGTCCACCATGCACCCGTCCTTAATTATCTACTCAGTCCCAAAGGTGAATGATGGTGAATGAAGGGTTAAATCAGTACAGTTGTCAATTGCTCCATTTGTCAGTTCCAAACGGTGAGACAGGTAGGAAAAATGTATCTTCATAACAGGTGCATGGGATTACGGTAATTAACTAGGCTACTTATAGAGATGGGGCTGTAATGGAGGTGGTGAGCCCCCTAGTGTTCAAACATAAATAAGACACTAGTCTAAGCAATAATAATAATAATATTAATAACCAAAACACTCATACGGCCTTTACAAAACCATACTGTCCAAACAAAGCCACGTGATCATTAGGTTTATTGGACATGACCGCTTCAGTCCTCATGAACATGCTGTATGTGTTGGAGACATACTTCGCCAGGTTATGTGGTGGTGACACAGAGCCATCGTAAATACCTCATGCCCTTCTCAGATGGATATTGGCCCATCAGCAGTTGTTTGATTCATAGTCAACTAGCCTCTCCCCTGCCCAGTGATCAGGGAGGTCTTATAACACCTACACTGTAAAAAAGAAAATAATTTTCTTTTACAAAAACTCTAAATGTCTGGCAGCAACGGTTGCCAAATACTTACTGTGAAAATTACAGTAAAATACCCAAATTAAAATAAAGTGGAAAAGCAATACATTTACAGAAAATGTTGTTTATTTAATTTAACATTCAAGACAATTAAGCAATGGAATAATCCTGTAAAAAAAAAAAAATTTTATTAAATCAATTTACAGATTACAACCTTTATTTAATGGTTACTATTTTGATAAAAATGTATTTACTGTATTTTTATGGCATTTATACTTAAAGTAGAAAAGCAAAAGTTATCTGTAAAATAGTGGATGTGTAGAAGGACATTTTCTCACAAAATCCATTCAGTTTGTGGAACAAATGTGTGGATTTCTTAGTGAGGAACCAACGCTAAAGCAATCTAGCCTCTCTGCCAAAATGATAAATGTACTCCCTGTTGGCCCTGATGGCAAAAGAGGGGTCCAACTCACACTCCGAGGCACTTGAGAAAAGAGGCTCAAAGAGGGAGCGGATGTGATTGTGGGTAACGCCTTCTGAGAGAATTATGCACCAGCCATACAAACCAGAGCATGTCAGATAGGGAGGCTGATAACTTACATCAAAAATAATTTTATGTGAAAACAAATACAGAAAAAAACCCTCTGGAGCCAATATTCAGTACATCCAAACAATCCGACAGTAGGACCAGATTGGGGATGCCATAGCCACGGAATATACCATAACCTGAGAAATGAATCAAACCCCCACAAGACACACACACAGTTACTCGACACCAGACTGTTGTGAGGGGGGATACCAAACATTAAAAGGAATTTTCTGGATAACAGATGCAAATGTAAAATAGAACACTCAGTCATATCCAAAAGATATAACTGGATAAAAGGACCCGGAGAGGACCGGGAAGCTGCAGAGCAGATGTTCTCTACTGAAACCCCCCTGAGCAATGCAGACAAGGCGGCCCACTCCGCACTCTGATCCGATTGGGTGTGTTCTGTCCAGCCAGGGTGTAGCAACGGGCAATGCCCTCGCACGGCCAGTGTGGCAGGCCGTTGTTTATATAAGGCCCTGCCTTTCGCTGAACCCCCGTGACACACCAGCAACTGTTGGGTGTTTGCCCCTTTGTGCGTTCCAAATAAATGGATAGCGCTCGAATGGGACACAGCAGGTGCAAGCTCTTCTCTGTCTCATCCAAATGGGGGAGGCGGGTGGAAAGCTTTGAGGATCTCTGGAGTGAAAAAAGCTCCAGATATGCTTGGGGTTAAAGGTCACCGTTGATGTTGATGGACAGGCATTCGGATTTAACCAACAGGGCACACAGCTCACCAATGCGCTTAGCTCACGTGATATAGCCAAGAGGTTCAGAAGGAGCCCCCAGAAGAAGTCCGACCAGAACCAACGGCTTTGCCGACGTGAGACGTCTTGCGCCCAGCAGGAAGGATTTCACCAGAGAGGATGACCTAACAGAGGTCTTTCATTAATTAAAACCTCGATGACAGGTGGAAATGACTCAAGCATAAACACTCACAGGAGCAGCAGATGGATTACATAGACAGATTGTCCAGTCTAGACTGCAGAAAAACTAGAACCAAGTCCAAATGGCAGGATATCGGATCTTGGGACCTCGCCTTACACCACCATGCTTGTGTAACCAGTGATAGTGGACTGAGCACATGCTCTCTGGGTGGATGGTCTCTCTCAGCATCCCAAGCCCACCACCACAGACAGAGGACAGGGGGAGGGCACTGGAACTCTGGTTCCCTCCAGTCGACTAGAATGTTGTTGATGGGTGTGGTGGAAAATAGCCGAAGCTGAATAACTTACTAAGTCAAAAGAGACCTGGTTAATACGGTGTATTAACTCAATCAAAGTATCAATACAAAGTAGTCAGAGTTAGGCTGGATGACTCTCAATCAAGTGTTTAGCTACAGTAGGACACCCGGGAATAGAGACTCCTCACTGGATCTTGAACCATCTTTATACATACAAACTGTAAAGGGTGGGGGTCAAAGGAATGTGACATCTTTGGGGACATATGGAAAGGTGGGGAAGGGGGGTAGGAAGGAATGGGAAGAGGGGTGGGGTTAGGAAGGAAAGATGGGTAGATCAAAGAGAGAGGGGGGGAAGGCGGTCTTATCTCCCACACAGGGGAGATACTCCCCCATTGTCCTCTCTGTCAACACACACTGTGTAGGGTGTGTTTTCCTGCTGGAGAATCAAGATTCAAGAGTTTATTCATCACATACATATCAGGGCATACAGTGAAATGCGGTTGGCCATGCCCGCTACGATTGTGCAATAAAACAATAGTAATAGTAGTAATAATAGTCACCACTCGCCTCGACTACTGCAATGCCCTTTACACGGGCATCGACAAATCCTTGCTTCGCCGCCTACAACTGGTGCAGAACGCAGCCGCGCGCCTCCTCACCAAAACAAAAAAACATGAACATATCAGCCCAGTTTTGGCCTCGCTCCACTGGCTGCCTGTCGGCTTTAGGATCGATTTTAAATTAGCCCTAAATGTTTTTAAATCACTAAATGGCACGGCTCCTCCCTATCTGTCCGAACTCCTGCACCGCCACACCCCCCACCGATCCCTCAGATCAGCTGACCAGCTGCTACTGGTGGTGCCTAGAACTAGGCTCAAGACTAGGGGAGACAGAGCTTTCTCCACCGCAGCGCCTAGACTGTGGAACAGCCTCCCCCTCAGCGTACGGACCGCCCAGACCGTGCAGGCTTTTAAATCACTTTTAAAAACCTACCTGTTCTCCTTGGCCTTCCCCCCTACTTAATCACCACTAGACCCCTGGCCCTTCTATCCTCTTTGTTTTACTGTGTCCTACCTGTTTTTATTACTTTCATTGCTTTACTATGTTTTTAATCTTATATCTTGCATCATATTATTTTGTTTTTATTACTTTCATTGCTTTATTATGTTTTTAATCTTATATCTTGCATCACATTATTTTGTTTTTATCAACTTGCCTGTGAAGCACTTTGGTGCCAGCTGCCGCTGCCTGGAAATGTGCTATATAAATAAAATGTACTTGACTTGACTTGACTAATAATAAGATAACTAGAATAGACATGATAAATAGACATGTTAATAAATCACTTAAAGGCACTGGATCCTATGTAGTACACTCCTATACAATGTGCAGTTTTACTTCTATGTCCCTATGCTATACTTGCTGTTACTAACTACACACTATGCAACAACAATCACAACAAGTTATTTTCTTAAAGTGTCCTTTTTCACCCCTGTACCGCGCGCCCGAGGAGGAGGCCTAGAGGCGCCGCTGGGTCGAGGCTGAAAAGCTCTGATCGAGGAGCCATAGTTGAAACTTGCTCAAGCTGTCATCACTGTCACTTTGTCTGTTAACACAGCTCTCCTTCTTCTCCGTGTCAGGCAGCGTCGCCCCCTGGGGGGACCTGGCAGAGCCGGAGGGTGTGAACCTGGGGATTCCATACACACACCACGTCATCCACAGGTCGCCGGGCAAGGGTTTCCAGGTGCAAAGAACTCGCTGAGTGTGTCAATCAAGCCTTTCGCCACAGTGACAGGACACAGGATTCTCATACTGATGATGAGAATTTAATATATGTCATGCATGAGTGTAGCTGCAGCCATGTTATCCAAAACTTCTTCTGATTACTTTGTGTTTTTCTTTTCTTTTTAAAGGTATGGTGAAATTGATGTTTTAGTAACATTGATGAGCATTCTAAAAGCAATTCTTAAAAATATTCAATTTTAAAAACAATCTTAAATTGTATTTAACACTGTATTTTGTATTTTGTTTTGTTTTTTTGTTCTGTTTCTTTGCTTGCATGTAATTTTAGCCATCTTAATTGTTAGTTTCATTGTGTATTGTATGTTGAGTACTGGCTTTTAATAATTAGTAACATTGATGAGCATTCTAAAAGCAATTCTTAAAAATATTCAATTTTAAAAACAATCTTAAATTGTATTTAACACTGTATTTTGTATTTTGTTTTGTTTTGTTTTTTGTTTTCTGTTTCTTTGCTTGCATGTAATTTTAGCCATCTTAATTGTTAGTTTCATTGTGTATTGTATGTTGAGTACTGGCTTTTAATAATTCTGTTTTGCAACAATTGTTTTTGTATGTTTTTTGTGTGGACCCCAGGAAGACTAGCTGGTTGCCATGGCACCAGCTAATGGGGATCCGTAATCAAATCAAATCAAATCAAATCAGCCTGAATATGATGGGATTGACATCATCAGAACCACAGGCGCTCTTCAATCTGTAACCACAATTAAGACTGTAAGTCTGGGCAGAGAGAGAGAAACTCCTGTAATGCCCCGACTGGCAAGGAAGGGCTGGCGAATTCCAATCCGTTGCTACGTCCTTGAAGAGAATGGCCGGATCCCCCTGGAGGGGGGGGGGGGGGCACAGAACAGTGAGTAATTTGTGACCTCCCCGCTATACTGTAGCACAGAGCATGGAATTTAGTTTGAGAATGCAAATCCAGGGCGGCTGATTGGCGCAGTGGGCAAGGCGCTCGCCTCTAACGCAGGTGACGCTGGGTTCGAGCCCTGGCTGGCCGGTCGTTCATACTAAGACAATTGGCAAGTGTTATAGAGGGTGGGAAAGCCGGTGGGTGGGGATTTGACGTTGTGGACAGCGACTCCTACAGGTCGGTTTGGTGACGCCGGTGCGGCGGAAGCAGGAAGTGACGGGGGCAGCGTGAGCCTCCCACGCGTTACTCCTCGCCGCTGAGAGTTCGAGCTGCTGCGGCGAAAAGATGCGACAGGCTGCCTCCTCGTGTACCGGAGGGGACACGTGATGCAAGGCTTCTGTCCTCACTACAGCCGACCAGTGGGGGGCATAGTCTAGCAACGTTCAAGACAGGGGAGGGAAGAATTGAATACACGAAATTGGCATGGGGAAAAAAAATAGAAAATGGGGAGGAAAAGTAAAAAAAAAAAAAAAAAAAAAAAAATGCAAATCCAGATGCGTGCCAACCCCAGCTGGAGATTGATCACCAGGGTCGCCAGCACTGGCTGGTGTGACGTCACCAGTCTCCTCTGTGCTCTGCATTCCACATAATATATGCCAGCCGCTATTGAATACAGCTGGCTTAGAGACAGTGGCTGAATTTTTTCTTTTCTTTGGGCAACGTCCTCATTGGCTGAAGGAAACCTAGGATGAGAACCTCCTCGAGTGAATGTGAATGAACCTGAGTTGCCGGTGTTGGCACAGCGGTGAGGAGCTGATTGATGCCACATTTCTCTAAATTACACTGAATGACCGGATGTTGCAATTTCGTTACGCCTCCACTACGAGAATGCACTGATGCTGGTGACGTCGAGTGACCTGAGCTGCATTTGATTGATTGATTTGATTGTGGATTAGAGACATCATCCAAGGGATAAAAACATGATCAAATGCAAGCACTTATTTACAGACTTTTTGAAGCGGTTAACCGAGGGGCCTGTTTAATGCTGCTGGGCAGGCTGTTCCACAGAACTGCAGCTGAATAAAGCAATTACTCGTTTATATGTAATTACTCGTATACGGGAAACTATAGGTTTTGAGGCGAGGAGATCTCCTGGCGATTGCTCTGCAAGAGCTCCTCCCCCTCAGAGCGAGTCAGCAAAGAAAGGGATCAGGACAGAGACAGTTTAGTTCGGACAATCAGAGTTCAAAAGGTAGGCGATACTGCCACCTGGTGAGATTCGATCGTCATTGCAATTCCAACGTAGGCAGATGAATCAGAGACACCTAGAGGGCTCCGGCTGACCGTATAGAACGGGGATCAAAGGAAAATATCAAAGGATCAAAACCCCCGAGAATACTCGGGTTTCTGGCGCTCAACGCATGGCGAGATAACCCGATTTTCCTCGGGTATGGCGCTGAATGAGTTAAGCGGTCTATGGTGAGAAAGCCCCACAAGGTTCCTTGAGGCTCCTTAACTTCTAAGTGTGTAGAACATGGAATGTTGTGTTTGTATGTGTATCAACTTTCAGTCTTTTAATGGATTGACCTTCTCCCTGACACACACATGTGCACACACACACACACACACACACACACACACACACACACACACACACACACACACACACACACACACACACACACACACACACACACACACACACACACACACACACACACACACACACACACACACACACGCACACACGCACACACATTCTGAAGAGTATTTACAGTTTGGCAGTTTACATTATGATCTTTCATCGCCTGTATTCCGTTTCATTTGTGCCGAAGTTGACCAGGGCGGGTGATGGATTAACTGTTTAACACAAACATCATAATGACACGAGGGAAGGTGCCGGAAACAAGGCGAATGGGTATTACGGCACAATATACAGCAGTCGAGGAGCACACTGGCACGCGCACACAGGCTCACGGACGGACACACGGGTGTAGACTTGCGCTCGACATGCGTGTCTGTATGTATCGGTGTCCGGTTGCCGACATATGACCTGTATGGTAAAAATAACAAAAAACGAACGGCCTGTCTGTATGGTGTTTCGGTGATATCCTGTTGAGAGATATGTATTTGTTTGAGAGATTTGAGAGAGACACATCCTACGAAGGCCCACTTATATCTTCAATAAGGGAGGTCGAAGGACTGAAGTCAACCCCCCCCCCCCCCCTGCACAGACACACCCGGCACACACCCACTCCCCATGCAAAGGCTGCAGGTGGTGTAGAGATCATACCCACAAATGGAAGTCATATTTTAGAATGCCACATGTCATGCATATTACGCGTGGTGGGGTGAGCACATGTGTAAGTTGTCCCTACGTAAAAAAAAAAACACTCCCAGAACCGTCCCCCGTCTCCGTAGACGTGCAGCAGCGTTTCACCTCTTCATCCCCTCAGGGGGGCAAAGTGGGATATTTTTAGTATTTTTATCAGTTGTGAAGTCTTGAGAGGACTGGAATTTCTCGTGTTTACGAGGAGAATGGATCTCCTATTGCCCGTCAGTGTCACGAGCGAGGACGAGAGGGGATGGAAGGGCGGCAAGGCGGCGCGTCAGAGGGGTCACGGACTCGCGGGTCTGGGGCAAACGACGGACGACGGCGGAGGACGGGAGATAGAGAGAGAGAGAGAGCGGAACCGGGTGGAAAACGGAGGGGACGGAGGGGACACGGAGACGGGCGACGGGGAGGACGGGATGGGGAGACGGTGTGACCAGTGCGAGCGGAACCCATCTCTGTTCTGCCAGGACGAGTGGACGGGCGTGTGCAGGGACTGCGCCGCCACGGGGAGGCACAGGAGACACGAGGTCCACCCCGTGGCAGAGATGGTCAAGGACTGCAAGGTACCGTCTCTCTCCCACACGCTGTCAAACGTCCACCGCTCGGGTTTCTGAGTGCTTTGACTTGTCCGGGGCCTTCTGCTGCGGGACAATATTATTATTATTATTATTATTATTATTATTATTATTATTATTATTATTATTATTATTATTATTATTATTATTATTATTATTATTATTATTATTATGTTCATAACTCAAGGTGTGGAAATGAAGGGTTATGGTGCAGAACAACACTCCTCCCCACCCCCTGCCCTCTTTGGCCAGTGATCTGGTGGGTCTCGATTGCGCCACAGTCTTACTGTATTACAAGATTACCATAAAGTGGTTTCTGCCATGGAGTCTTTAGTCACCGTGGCAACCACCCACTGCGTGATTCCCAGCCTTTTAGCAGAGATTGTTATTAATTGTTGTTATTAATTACTCAGTATTGTATATTGTATATATGTATATTGAACATTCCTTTACTTACTTTTTACCTACTTCTTAATAACTTTTTTCCTTACTTTATTTTTATTTTTTTTACTGAAGCACACTCTCAGGGGCTCATACAGAAACAAGCATTTCATCGTAAAGTATTCTGTATTTTATTGTGACAAATAATAAACAAACTTGAAACTTGAACCCTTTCACTACCACACGACAGAAGGTTAACCCTTTCACTACCACACTACATAATGTTAACCCTTTCACTACCACACGACAGAAGGTTAACCCTTTCACTACCACACTACATAATGTTAACCCTTTCACTACCACACTACAGAAGGTTAAACCTTTCACCGCCACACTACAAAGGGTTAACCCTTTCGCGTGTATCACTTCCGCAACGGATTTAGTCGGATTTCGGTTTCCGGGTTCGCCTGATTGGCCGCGACGGCCACGTGACACGCCGTGGCACGCCCCCGCGGTAGCGGCAGACTCGGCAGGCTTGCCGCTGCGCCCTGCTGTGGCGAGACGCTGGAGTTCACTTCCCCTTTCACATCGCGCCACGCTTATGCTGTCTAGCACAGTCTCTAACAGTAACAGTAAGAAGCATTTTGGATACAAGTATTCTGTACTTCTGTATGACAACAATTAGGGATGTCCGATATTATTGGCCGACCGATATTATCGGCCGATATCGGCAGTAAAATGTGATATCGGAAAATATCGGTATCGATAAAAAAAAACAATAACAATATTTTTTAATTTTTTATATTTTTTAAACATTTATTTAACCTTTACTTACCCAGGCAAGCAAGTAAGAACCAATTCTTATTTTATTTATTGTCAAAAGTATGGTATGGTTGGTTTAATTCAACAACAAGAGATATGTAATGTTAATTTTAACTTTTTTAATTATCATATTTTGCACAGATAATGCTTACATTTAGAAAGCCTTTTGAATGCATCCAGTGAAATTATTAGTTACCTGAAATTATTCTGTTTTTTTTGGGGGAAACCCTGCATATATCGGTATCTGTTGATATCGGTATCGGTATCGGAAATTAAGAGTTGGACAATATCGGAATATCGGTATCGGTAAAAAAGCCAATATCGAGCATCCCTAACAACAATGTATGCCTTTCAAATGTTAAATGATAAATGATTAAATGATACACACCGAAATCTACGCTCTCTCATCCTGCTTTCCACAACGCAACAATATTATTAAACAGCAGCTCTGTCATTGAAGTGGGAAAAGTGAGCCGTATTGTATATTAGTACATTGCATAGTATATGGTATATTGTATGGTAACTCAGTTACTTCTATTCTGCATCGAACATTGTACATATGTCTATACTGAACAGCACAGAGCTGCTGTTTAATAATATTGTCGCGTTGTGGAAAGCAGGATGAGAGAGCGTAGATTTCAGTGTGTATCATTTAATCATTTATCATTTAACATTTGAAAGGCATACATTGTTGTCATACAGAAGTACAGAATACTTTTATCCAAAATGCTTCTTACTGTTACTGTTAGAGACTGTGCTAGACAGCATAAGCGTGGCGCGATGTGAAAGGGGAAGTGAACTCCAGCGTCTCGCCACAGCAGGGCGCAGCGGCAAGCCTGCCGTGTCACGTGGCCGTCGCGGCCAATCAGGCGAACCCGGAAACCGAAATCCGACTAAATCCGTTGCGGAAGTGATACACGCAACCCTTTCACCGCCACACTACAAAGGGTTAACCCTTTCAACACCACACTACAGAAGGTTAACCCTTTCACTACCGCACTACATAAGGTTAACCCTTTCACTACCACAGTACAAAGGTACCCCCCCCCCCTCCCCCCCTCTGCCCCCAAGTGACACTGGCACAATGACACTGACTGCACTGCACTAGTCCGTACTGGATCCCTGCACTCTTCACTTTATATATATATATATATATGTATTTATTGATTAATCCCCCACTGCACTGTTTCGTTTCTTTTCTTGTCTGTGTTGGTGTTATTTACTGTGAAAAAAAGAAATGAAATGCATACACTGTATTGCTGCAACAATTACCAATGTGTTTTACACAAATGGCATAAAGGAATCTGAATCTGAATCTGTGGTAGTGAAAGGGTTTAAGCTACACCGGACAGTTTTGGGGAAAATAACTATAACCTCTAAAAAGTCCAATTAAAGTAGAACTTGAACTCTGTTGCCTCTCTAGGCCAAGTTGCAGTCTGCCATGAAGACCCTGCTTGGAAGCAAGAAGGCGGCTGAAACAGTGATCCAGACCTGCAGCCAAGCTGACAGGTTTATCCCAGTAAGTGATCCAGACCTGCAGCCAAGCTGACTAAGGATGACAAGTAGCAGCTATATATGGATACATATGAAGAGCTCATTTGCAAAATCACATCTGCGTTTGTATTTATCATCCTTTATTATATATCTATTTAGTTTTTAATTTACATTTATTATATTTTTATTATCCTAAATCATGTATTTTTTTCTTGTATCAATCATTTATTCATTTCAAGAATGAATTATAGTATACATACATTCACACATAAATATACCTTACTGTACTAGTGCAGTGCCTGTTCAGAGCATGTGACCGTTTAGAACGCCATCATCTGGCCAAATGGCACCAGATATGACCCTGCACTCCCCCGGGTCCTCCGCAACACACCTGCCGAGCGTGAAGCCAGTCGGAGATCCAAAGTCTAGAGGTAGAGCGGTCATCTGGTAATCGGAAGGTTCCCGGTTCGATTCCCATTTCAATTCCCGCTTTTCCCGGGTAGTGTGTCGAAGTGTCCTTGAGCAAGACACTTAACCCCTAATTGCTCCCGATGAGCAGGTCGGCACCTTGCATGGTCGCCTCCGCTGTCGGTGTGTGAATGTGTGAGTGAATGGGTAAAATGTGAGGAACAAAAATTGTAAAGCGCTTTGGATAAAAGCACTATATATAAAATGCACCTTTAATGTCAAAGACAGAACAGACAAGCAGGTAGACAGAGATTCCTTCCTTTATAGTTAGATGACTCATCGTGACAGCATGAGACCGACTGATTGGATTTGAAAAGTGAAAGAGATTCAAGATTCAAGATTCAAGAGGTGTATTTGTCACATACATACCAGGGCATACAGTGAAATGCGGGTGGTCATGCCTGCATCGATTGTGCAATAATACAATAATAAAATAGGCATACAAAAACAGGTAATAAGAAGACATAAGATGTGCATGATAAAAATAGACATGATAAATTCCTGAGAAGGCACTGGTTCCTATGTACACTACTATACAATATACAATTTTAACTCTGTCATTGTGCTATATTTACTATATCTAAATGATTACAAGAACCACATCTTTTCTTTCCTTAAAGTGGCTTTTATATTCCTCATTCCTTTAAAGTGACTTTTCCATTTTTCCTGAGAGAACTGAGGAGTTTAGTATATTGGTGTTGGATATCAGGGCAATGAAATTATGAAATATAAGGGTATCGGTATCAGAAAGGTTCCCTGATACTGAACTCTGATACCATGAGCCAAATGTTGCAACTTGGCCCTCTGCCTTTTTCACACATACATAGAATTATTTTAGATCTGTCTAATGGGACTCAGTGGACTGTCCAGCAACCCAACACTATTGGTCTATATTCACTTCAACTAAATGGATCAGTGATTTGTATTGGCATGACCTCAACAATGGTCTCTTAGATTAAAGATTAATCTAGATTAAACTAGACATTGCGCACATTGCAACGTAGCCATGCAGCGACAGACACATGCAATGGGTGACACACATAGGAAACACACACATGTGATGGGTGACACACATAGGAAACACACACATGCATCTCTCTTTGGGTCGCCGATTAAATTGAGTCTCTGCGCTTGACCCATCCCGTCGTCCTTCCCCCCCAAGGGGAGCCGGGAGCAGAAATGGGTTGCGGCGTGGGGGGGGGTCGCACCCGGGGACCAATCCAAGTGCTCCTGTCCGCCTTCGCCAGGGACACGACAGCGTTAGCGATCTGTTCTGCATGTTTTTCCATCGGGTTTATCACTTTTTCTGGAGGAGAAAACCTTGCGAACATGCAAACTCCACACAGAAAGGCAACCTGGTCCCCAAGCGGGAATCGAACCTTGTTCCATGACAGTGTTCCTACACCACCGTGCCACCGGTGGGTGTCCTCCTCAGGTTCAGAAAAGACCCAGTTGCAGTCTCTGCTGATATACAGCAGATGTTGTACTGCTTTGTAGTCCAGGAAGACAGCAGAGTTCACTTACGCCTCCTGTGGTATCGAGATAACCTCGACAACGAGGTAGTGGAGTACTGCATGAGGGTCCATGTGTTTGGGAACAGTTATTAGTGGAGTACCGTCCGCATGAGGGTCCATGTGTTTGGGAACAGTTATTAGTGGAGTACCACATGACGGTCCATGTGTTTGGGAACAGTTATTAGTGGAGTACCACATGAGGGTCCATGTGTTTGGGAACAGTTATTAGTGGAGTACCACATGAGGGTCCATGTGTTTGGGAACAGTTATTAGTGGAGTACCGTCTGCATGAGGGTCCATGTGTTTGGGAACAGTTATTAGTGGGGTACCGTCCGCATGAGGGTCCATGTGTTTGGGAACAGTCCCTTCCCCACCAGTGGCAACATATGCACTGAGAAAGGCAGCACAAGAGGGAGAGAAGTACTTTGGAAGCGACGTTCCCCACTTCATAGAAAACAGACAAAATAATGTTTCTGACATTTTAGGGCGAGAGATAGGATAATGCAATTGCTGGATCTTCATTCATATTTGTTCTGCAATGCCTAGTTTGACAGTTTGATGTGAATTTCATGAACCAGATGGGAGACAGGAGCCAAAACAGCTGACCCTTAGGTGCTGCACACACAACCTGTACAGCTGTAAACAGATACTCTTTGACCATAAAAACATCAAATAGAAAATAAAAAAAAGAAACCACAGAAATGATCATATCAAACTTGGGGAAATGGGCATAATATGGGCTCTTTAATCAAATTGTAGTCAAATGTCTCATGAAAACTCTGGAAAACAGTGAATCTACACGATCAAAGACTTCTATGTTGAAGATGCCTTGAGGTCTTTCCCCATGGAAGAGGAATCTGCTGCACAGAACCCAGAGCGTGCTGCATAGAACCCAGAGTGTGCTGTGCAGAACCCATAGAGCGCTGCGCAGAACCCAGAGAGCACTGTGCAGAACCCCACAGTGTGCTGCGTAGAACCCACAGTGTGCTGCGTAGGAACCCAGATTGTGCTGCGTAGAACCCAGATTGTGCTGCGTAGAACCCAGATTGTGCTGCATATAACCCCACAGTGTGCTGCGTAGAACCCAGATTGTGCTCCACAGGACCCAGAGCACGCTGGCGTCCTCCCAATGTCAAGCTCCACAAGGCGGCATCTAATAAAACAGATGTTATGAATGCCTTTCCCCGCGGAGGATCGAGCCAAGGATGTGAAGCACTTAGACCTTTCTGCTAATGACCTGCCAGGCGTGAGCTGGTGTGACATGTTCATCTTCCAAGTCCCAGAAGCATTGACTGCATTTGGACTCGGAAGGTGCAGACGAGGACTTGTTAATTGATTTTTTTTTTTTTATGTAATAGGCCCTAATCATTTGGCATAAGATGTTGATGGCTATATTAATACCGTAACATTATTACATTTTTGGTTCTGTATGCATTTTTTTAAGGGCAGACACGTGTGTTCCACCTACATGCAAATTCACGTCGATACCCTCACGTTCAGTACTTAAGATGCCTAGAGACGCCCCGAATTGCTTACACAGATTTTACATCAAATTCCAGCAAGAGCACTGCTCGAATATAATACTGTTTCCATCATTTGCTAATGTCACAATATTCACAGCTCTCAATGTGTTTTGAAGCATATCCAATATTCAGAATAAAGAATTGTGCATGTGTGCGAGTGCATTTGTTTGGCTATTGTGTCACAAAGTAAATAAACTCCCTTTGAAATGGTGACCGCTGTGTCATTTATGTTTAATGTAGACCTTTTTTTATTTGTATGTCAGCTCTTTGACTGCCAGAGTGGAGAGGACTCAACCTTCATGACTTGGACTTGGACTAGGGTAATGAGAACTCGACTCTGACTCGACCCTGGCTCTTCTTTGGTGATTTGGACTTGGACTCGGACTTGAACACTGGGGACTCGGGACTCGACTCAGACTTGAGATTCTGTGACTCGACTACAACACTGTCTTAGGGTATAATATATACAATGAATCCCGAAGGTTTTATGTATTGTGTGCACAACCAGGTACAATGCATCAGACTGTCAAGTTGCCCAAGACAGCAGAGATATGGTTTCCTCTGAAGACAATCCAGCAGATCATGGTTCACGATCTGTGCCTGCTAACCGGCTGCAAAGTACCGCCTGACCATCGCTTGACTCTGAGAATTCAACACTGGATGATGACGCTTCCTTTCAAGTGACTGATCCAGAGTCAGATGTAGAGATTCAACCCAAAGTCACAGTCTCGGAAGAGCAGCTTGGGACCAAACGCTTCAAACGTTTATCTTTCTGGAGTTCTTCAGCAAAAGCTACAGCCGTCATCTTCGTCACATCGCACAGGGTAAAAAACCATCGACCAGCTGTGGTTATAATAATAATAATAATAATAATAATACTTCGTTTTATATAGCGCCTTTCAGAGGACCCAAGGTCGCTTTACATAAGGGGGGGGGGGGGGGATAACAAATTAACAAACATAGTGGACAGACACAACATATACATATAAAGTGAGAAAGATAGGGGTTGAAGGCCAGGTTGAAGAGGTGGGTTTTGAGCAGTTTTTTAAATGAGTCCAGAGTTGGGGCGGTGCGGAGTTCTGCGGGGAGGGAGTTCCAGAGGGTGGGAGCTGCCACACTGAAAGCTCTGTCCCCGAACGTCCGTAGTCTGGTTCGGGGGATGGAGAGCTGACCAGTGTCCGTGGATCGCACCTCTGCAAGAGAGGCTTCACTAGCACTGCAGTGACAAAAACAGAGCATTTCGTCATCAGAGCAGTCCAGGAGGAGGTGTGTTCAGAGGAGATGAAATCAAGACCTACCAGTGGGTAGTCCCCTAAAAAGGATTCATCCAGTTACCGATGAGGAATGTTTGCTTGAGTAGGAGGTGGCATCATCCATGCCAACCTGGGGACGCATGGGACTCACCCTATCCTCATCTATGGACAGTGTTGCTCACGCGCCACCACCATGACAAGGTGAAGCGTCACATGAGCTCTCCATTGGTCTGTGGATAGTGGGAGCGAAGAGGAGCGTTAGCAGATCTCTCCATGAATGTGTGACATGCAGGAAGCTACGCGGGAAGCTGAAACAACAACAGATGTCAGACTTACCTGCGGAGTGTCATAATACTACACCTGCCTGTTCCTCTGAGGACTTCATATTGAAGAGAGTTTAACTGGCTGTTTAGTTCAATTCACATAGATGTACATTGAATAAGAACAGTACAAAGAGTTACAAATCCCAAATTCCAAGGGAGTTATTCTCTCCCACAGAAACTGAACTGCCTGAAATGTCTTGCTTTTTCTTCCGTACGTCTACGTCACCATGTAACACAATGCATTTGGCTGGTCCTTGACTTTCGTTTCTCAAGATAGTGGCTCTCTTGTAAACTTCCTCTTTTTCCACCTAAACGGTTCACTAAAATATGTTTCCGACATTTTAGGCAACAAATAGGATATGCAATTGCTGGATCTTCATTCATATGGATCTGCAATACTTAGTTTGACAGTTTGATCTGAATTTCATGAACCAGATGGGAGACAGTAGCCAGAACGGCTTTTTAGGCTCGGTGACCCTTAGGTGCTGCACTGCACACACAGCCTGTACAGCATTAAACAGATGCTCTTTGACCATAAAAAACTTGCAAATGTTTTTAAATAAACCATAAAGATTTTGATATTATACTTGGGGAAATTGGCATAATATGGGTTCTTTAATCAAATTGTAGGAGGAATATGTCTCATGGTCTTTGGAAAACAGTGAATCTACATGATCAAAGGAGATTTGTCTTGAAACTTTCAGAAAGGAACCTTTCTATACATTCTGTTTCTGGACCCCTAATATTTAATATCTAATAACATTTCTTCTGTCCAGCTCCAGGCCCGACAGTCAGAGACACAGATAAAGGAGGAGTTTGAGAAACTTCACAGGTTCCTGAGGAAGGAGGAGGAGGCCAGGCTGGTGGCCCTCGGGGAGGAAGAGGAGGAGAGGAAGAGGCGGCTGCAGGAGAGGAGGGACGCACTGAGGAAAGAGATGTGCTCTGTGTGGTTTGCCGTCAAGACCTCTGAGAGGGACAGTAGGAGCGATGACATCACCTTCTTACAGGTGAGAAACACTGTCGCTTGTAGCTACGTACAGTATGCACGGATGTGTGTGTGTCTGTGGATGTGAGCATGAGTGTGTGACTGTATGTGTGTATCGTGTATGTGCATGCATGTGTGTGTGTGTGTGACTGTATGTGTGTGTGTTTGTGTATGTGCATGCATCTCAACAGAAAGAGAGAGAGGGAGAGAGGAGAGGGAGGAGAGAGGGAGAGAGAGAGAGAGAGAGAGAGAGAGAGAGAGAGAGAGAGAGGAGAGAGATGAGAGAGAGAGAGAGAGAGAGAAGAGAGAGAGAGAGGGAGAGAGAGAGAGAGAGAGAGAGAGAGAGAGAGAGGAGAGTGAGGAGAGGATGAGAGAGATGAGAGAGAGAGGAGATGAGAGAGAGAGAGAGCGAGAGAGAGAGAGAGAGAGAGAGAGAAAGAGAGAGAGTTGTGTTTCTGTATACAGGGGCGTAGAAGGGGGCGGATGTAACTGATCACCCAGGGCCCCAAGTTGGGGGAGGCCGCTCAGAGGGTTTTGACTAAAGGTTTTGTTTAAAAAGTTTAAAAAATATGGTTTTTCCTGCACATGCTATTGAGGCTTAAGCTAAAAAGCTTTTACAACAGATTTTTAAACAGGGCAATTTTTTGAAGGTATGGTAATAACAGCCCCTTATTTCCACCATGGATGTGCCTGTATAAAATACAACACGCCATGCACATGTTTATTTGTTTATTACCCATAAATAAACAAAAAACACTTTACACACTTTTTAAACACTACGCCCTATTTTATCTATGTACAGTAGGCCTATTACTAAAATATTTGCACTACATCTCTACCTCATTTGAGTATTTTGAAATGTCTGCATTTTGTTGCATTTTGTACTTTAATTTTGTATATTGTACTATTTAGCATAGTGTTTTGTCTTTATTCTTTTTACTTTCTTTACTGTATGAAGCACAATCTTAATACGAGGCTCATACAGAACCAAGCGTTTCACTGTAATGTACATGCACCTTATATCTGTGACAAATTAAACAAAACTTGAAACTTGAAACACGTATGTTAAACACCACCACGGTCTTATCCGTTCCACCACCTGGATGGGGAGATATTCAATTTAGGAGTGATTTTTTTCATCAAGGGGCGACCAACCCGTTGCAAGGTTTCAACCTCGTTACATGCACTACATGACCCAGAATCTGAGGTGTGGCTATTTGTACGTGTCCATACAGTGACTCCCCTCTCGTGCCTATAGAGCGGCCTTGAGCCTCACAGATGGACACATGCAGTAGACATGCCAGCTACACAGGTGATAAATCCTCCGTTGGTGACATTTCCCCATCTGACCTTGATGCCTCCAGCTACTTGTGTTACTGGACTGTATGACGGTCGACTACTTGTAGACAGTGCCAGGTTTCATCCTCTACAAGTTCACAAATAACCTTGAGTTCAGAGAGTGCAAAGATACTCTACTGGGTCCTATTTCAATGCAACTTATTTATATTTGGGGATTGATTTTGAATGGTAAATAAGACGTAAGATACCGTTATTTGGTCAAAGAAAGATTTACTGCATTTATTATTATATTATATTGACCGGAACCCGTAACGAGAGACCACATCACCCCTGTCCTTGCCTCCCTTCATTGGCTTCCAGTACGCTACAGGATAGATTTTAAGGTTCTCCTATTCATTTTTAAAGCAGCCCCCCTCCTTCATCTCAGACCTCCTATCCCCCTATTCCAACACCAGGTCCCTCAGGTCAGCCGATCAGAGGCTCCTGACAGTCCGGAGGTCTAACCTTAAGTTCAGGGGGGGGCCGTGCCTTTGTCGCAGCCCCTGAACTGTGGAACAGCATCCCCACCTCCATTAGGCTTGCCCCCTAGATAGATGCCTTCAAATCTAGGCTCAAAACCCACTTCTATCTATTAGCCTTTCCCGTTCACTGACTCATGTCATGCCCTGTGTTCCTGTGTGTTTGCCTGTGTGTCCTCCCATAAAACGGAGTTGTGATTGTTGTCTATATATCTATGTATCTACCCTCTGTACAGCACTTTGGTTGACATGTGTCATGTTAAATGTGCTATATAAATAAATCTGATTGATTGATATTATGCGCTTTAAAATGTATGCCTCAAACACACACACGCACGCATGCATGCACGCACGCACGCACGCACGCACGCACGCACGCACGCACGCACGCACGCACGCACGCACGCACACACACACACACACACACACACACACACACACACACACACACACACACACACACACACACACACACACACACACACACACACACACACACACACACACACACACACACACACACACACACACACACACACACACACACACACACACACACACACACACACACACACACACACACACACACACACACACACCATACACCAATGGCAGAGGCAACCATACAAACCACCAACCTGCTCATAGGAAATTAGGGATTAAAGGATCAATAGGAGACCGCTGATTTTTGGCAACATTTTAGATTTCTTATTATATCTCGACGGTAATCGATAGTACTCAAATTAAATGAAAATAATGGGCCAGGAGCTAAAACAACAACATCCAATCAAACAAACAACGAGGTGAAATGATTGGAACGAGCGAGCTGTCTATCAAACCCTTTAATGACACGCGCACTTGTTATACACATAAAGTCCTGCTGCTAACACTTAGGTGCCTGCTAGCTACCTATTGGGAAGAGCGTTGTCGAAGGATTTGCCCAAAATCTATGGCCGCCTATTGCTCCCTTTAAGTGTCTTGCTTGCTTATTTGATTTCTAAACGGTCAATCCCAGTCCTACTCTTTGGCCTGCAGACCTCGTTAAGTTTCAGCCTTTTTGTTTGCACCCCTTGTTACCACGCTGTAGGTTAAACTGTTGTCCTTTTCTTTCAGAACTACAAAAACACAGTTAAGAGGTACGTGGGATCACAGTCTATTTCTTTGTTATATAATCTTACTCAGATGAATGACATACAGTACAGTATGCACAGACCTGCAAAATCTAAGGTGTGAGTGTGTATGTGTATGTGTGTGTGTGTGTGTGTGTGTGCGTGTGTGTGTGTGTGTGTGTGTGCGTGTGTGTGTGTGTGTGTGTGTGTGTGTGTGTGTGTGTGTGTGTGTGTGTGTGTGTGTGTGTGTGTGTGTGTGTGTGTGTGTGTGTGTGTGTGTGTGTGTGTGTGTGTGTGTGTGTGTGTGTGTGTGTGTGTGTGTGTGTGCAGGTCATGGCAGAGTTACACGAAGCCAGAGACAGCCTGCGGTCCTCTGATAAATAGGGCCAAACACGTGGCCAACCTCCGATACACAGTCTGGGAAAAGATGAGACACATCGCCCCCTACAGTCAGTAACTCTCATGGCGTATATGAACATTTGTGTGTGTATGTGCACACAAGTGCATTTGAATGCTGTAAGCCTGGTTTGTGTAGTTATGTCACAACACAACGTGTCACAACACAGTGTCATCACAACATAACGTGTCACAACGTGTCACAACATAACGTGTCACAACACAACGTGTCACAACATAACATGTCACAACATAACATGTCACAACATAACATGTCACAACACAGTGTCACAACACAACATGTCACAACATAACATGTCACAACATAACATGTCACAACACAGTGTCACAACACAACGTGTCACAACACAACGTGTCACAACACAACGTGTCACAACATAACGTGTCACAACACAACGTGTCACAACACAACGTGTCACAATACAACATGTCACAACATAACGTGTCACAACACAACGTGTCACAACACAACGTGTCACAACACAACATGTCACAACATAACGTGTCACAACACAACGTGTCACAACACAACGTGTCACAACACAACATGTCACAACACAACATGTCAAAACACAACATGTCACAACACAACATGTCACAACATAACGTGTCACAACATAACGTGTCACAACACAACATGTCACAACATAACGTGTCACAACACAACATGTCACAACATAACGTGTCACAACACAACATGTCACAACATAACGTGTCACAACATAACGTGTCACAACACAATGTGTCACAACACGACATGTCACAACATAACGTGTCACAACACAATGTGTCACAACACGACATGTCACAACATAACGTGTCACAACACAATGTGTCACAACACGACATGTCACAACACGACATGTCACAACACAATGTGTCACAACTCAATTTATCCCTCTATAGCCCTCCCTGTCTGCTCCTTTCTTTCTTTCTTTCTTTCTTTCTTTCTTTCTTTCTTTCTTTCTTTCTTTCTTTCTTTCTTTCTTTCTTTCTTTCTTTCTTTCTTTCTTTCTTTCTTTCTTTCTTTCTTTCTTTCTTTCTTTCTTTCTTTCTTTCTTTCCGTTAATGTCATTTCTCTCATGTCTCTCTCATACCCTCTCTCTCACTCTCTTTCCTTCTTTCTCTCTCTCTCTTTCTCCTTCATGCTCTCTCTCCCCTCCCTCTTCTTCATGCTCTCTCTCCTCCCTCCCTCCTTCATGCTCGCTCTCTCTCTTCTTCATGCTCTCTCTTCTTCATGTTCTCTCTCCTTCATGCTCTCTCTCTCCTTCATGCTCTCTCTCTCCTTCACGCTCTCTCTCTCTCCTTCATGCTCTCTCTCTCTATCCCTCTCCAGCTCCGGTGACCCTTGACCCCAACACAGCCAACTCCTACCTGTCCCTGTCCCGCGACCTGACCGCTGTGAAGGAGAGTGTGGAAGACGACGGCGCGGAGGGGGGCGGCGCCCTCTCCCCGGGGCTCCCCGACACTCCGGAGCGCTTCACCTGCTGCGGCGAGATGCTGGCCTCCCAAGGCTTCTCGTCAGGGACGCACAGCTGGCTCGTCGACGTCCACGACAACAGCAGCTGGATCCTGGGCGTGGCCACGGAGAGCATCGTCAGGAAGAAGCTAGTGGTCGCGTGCCCCGAGGAGGGCATCTGGGCTCTGAGTATGCGGAGAGGGAAATTCGAGGCTCTGGACTCCCCCCCCATCGCCCTGTCCATCCCCTCCTCGTCGTCCCGCCACAGATCGCCCACGCTCCGCCTGGTGCGGGTGTGTTTGGACTACGACGGCGGGCGCCTGAGCTTCAGGGAAGCGGACAGCGACGCGCACCTGTTCACTTTTGCGCACCCGTTCACCTCGTCGCACCTGCGCGCCGGGGAGAGAGTCTACCCGTACTTCGCCACGTCCTGCGGCCTCGCCACCATCCAGGTGGTGACGCAGGAGCCGAGGGTGGAGGTGTGGATACCTGCCATGGAGGAAGAGGAGAGGGAGGAGGAGGAGGAGGAGCCAAAAACACCTGAGGAGATGGGAAGGACGTAAAAGACAGGGGAAGCTGTGCGAATCGGGATTCATTCTGGTCCATCCGAAACGCACCTACACTAATGTGTGTACATTACAGGGGAAATACAGCATGAATAAATCATTTAAACAAAATTCCTCTTTCTCTGTCTCTTGTAACATTACCCTTTTCACGTTAAACCTCAGAATCCCACCAATGTTATATGAACCTTTAAAGCGGCAATGGTGGCCAGGCACAGACTTGAGGTCTTATTGAGCAATCTTCACATTATTATTATTATTTTTTACATGATATGACAGTACATTTTACATGCTATACTATTTTATTTCATACTTATCTTGTCTAGCACAGTCTCTGGAGCGTAACAGTAAGAAGCATTTTGTATAAAAGTATTCTGTACTTCTGTATGACAACTATTAAAGACACTTGAAACTTGAACTTGAACTACAGGTTCATACCTTCAAAATAAGCCATCACTTGTACAAATTGGGTGGATACTTTTCAATCTATGTCTTAATAACTAAGATGAATGAATGAATGAAAACTTTATTTAACAGATTGCAGAATGGGTACAATACAGTGCGACTCAATACAGATAATACCACAATCGCTTGTTTAGAGCAGCAGAGCTTTCGGGAAATTCGGGTGTCAAAGCAGCATGGGGGGGGGGGTACAGGGTGGGGGATGCATAGCTTCACAGTACAATACAATAGTAATATAAAATATAATAATAAAATAATAATAATAATAATAATAATAATAATAATAATAATAATAATAATAATAAAATAATAATAATAATAATAATAATAATAATAATAATAATAATAATAATAATAATAATAATAATAATAATAATAATAATAATAATAATAATAATAATAAATAATAATAATAATAATAATAATAATAATAATAATAATAATAATAATAATAATAATAATAATAATAATAATAATAATAATAATAATAATAATAATAATAATAATAATAATAATAATAATAATAATAATAATAATAATAATAATAATAATAATAATAATAATAATAATAATAATAATAATAATAATAATAATAATAATAATAATAATAATAATAATAATAATAATAATAATAATAATAATAATAATAATAATACTAATAATAATAATAATAATAATAATAATAATAATAATAATAATAATAATAATAATAATAATAATAATAATAATAATAATAATAATAATAATAATAATAATAATAATAATAATAATAATAAATAATAATAAATAAATAATAATAAAGTAATATAAAAAGTAATATAAAATAAAGTAATATAAAATATAAAATAGTAATATAAAAGTACAAACACAAGATAGTCCAGTGGTATGAGTCTCTAGTGCAAAGAATCAAGATAGTCGTTGATGTGAGTCTCTAGTTCTCAGAGGTCCCGAGTAGTTCTCTAGGTCCCGAGTTGAGACAGTGAGGGCTCTGGCAGCAGAACCGGCCTCTCCGGCCGCTCAAGCCCTTTATTGTAGTTGAGCCTGATGGCTGCCGGTATAAAGGACGGTTTGTGGTGTGTCGGGTCACTGATGCATGCAGCAGTACTTTACCCACATTGCAACACACCTAACCCCTCCCCTCCCCCACCTAACACCTTCTCCAGGTGAGCTGCAGTGGATCAGGAATGTGGCTTTGTTATTATGACATAGGCCTATACTACTGTCGCTCCTGAAGCCTTTTTCTTCTGACATACAGCTTTCTATGCTGCCCGTCAAGAACAGTATCGACAATCTTAAAGGAACATGCCAGCATTATGGGAAATGTGCTTACCGTCTTCTCCAGAGTCAAACAAGAAGATTACATACCAATGTCCTCTCTATGTGTTCAGTAGAAAGCTATCTGGCTGCCAGCTAGCCTATTTTAGCACAAATTAATGGAAACGGATACGGACTAGAAGCCTATGTTAAAAAACCCGGGAGAGGCTAGCTGGTCCATATCCGCTTCAATTTGTGCTAAGCTATAGGCTAGCTTGCAGCCAGATAGATTTCTACTGAACGCACAGAGATGAAATCGGTATCTATCTTCTTAGACGGTATAATGTTGCTGCGTTCCTCCTCTTAAGCATCACCCAAAAAACCGAGCCCATTTTTGTTTTTGACGACTGCATACCTTTTTTGCTAAGCTTAGCTTTAGTCTGGTCTCTTTTGAAAGGTAACATTCTGAAGTTGCTATGTCAATAATGAAAAATCACTTTGAGTGGTAATGTCTTAGAGAAATAGAGGTTTGAACACACTGAAGTAAAAATTGTGTGTACTCACATTTCTGTTTAGTGGTTGCCAAATGCCTGTTTTTAAGTTCCAGCATAGAGGTATGTACAGGTCCAAATTTTATAAAAATCCCACGGAAAATTAGTGTTTGAGAAAGGTTTTGGTAATGTGTGTACAGTACGGACGCTCGTTGGCTACAGCAGTGATCAATCATTTTGGCCATCAGCGGTGACTGGTCAGTTCAGGACCATTCAGAACAGGAAGTGGTCATTTGACGGAGTGCCTGTCAAATGACGCTCGCCGGATATATCGTCATGTAACTCGAGACCCGAACCACGCAATTGGTTGCGAACTTGCGATCGAAAGGCGGCAAATTCTACTTTTGAACGGTGTATTGGATGATCTGCGGAAAATGCAGCCCCAAGCCGGCAGACGAGCGCAAAGTGGTGCATCGGACGTTATGTGGTTGGGGGACAAACAAAAGGATTCACTTGGAATTAAATTTTTTTTTACGAATCATGCAATCAAACTTCAGTGATGTATCAATGATTATGTAATAGCTATGTAATAACTGAGGGGACTGTATTCATATGTGATTAACTAAATATTCAGGTACCAAATGATTGCTGTTTTCTTTGGCCCAGTGCTTCTTTTTCAGACAAGCGTCCACTTCCCCTCTGAATTGTGATAGAGGGGTTCAGACCTGTTACCACTTCACTTCATTTGGGTGTGTGATTATTCAACTTAATACCTTAGGCCTAAAATAAGTAAGTGCCCTATTTATTGGATTTTATTCACGGATCAGTCCCACATTTTACATCCAGGTGACATCACAGATCGGGGGGGGGGGGGGGGGTCTCTCTCTCTGATTTCTAGCTTTAGGGGACAGTGGGTGCTCACAAATACTGACTGAACTGTCCTGGGTGGCACAGGAGGGTCATAGGTGGATCCTTAAGATGGCTGACGTTTCCCCCCTATATCATTGCTGCAAATGAACAAGGGTACAGTGTACTCGCCCTGCGGCTGTTTTGCCACGGCTGTCTGGAGTATTGACTGTCAACATGAATCAATTATAACGGTACGTCCATCAGTGATAAATGAGGCATGAGAGGGAGGAGAGGGCGGACCGACCAAGACACATTACGTGTATGTGCACGCCGCATGTGTGTTTGTGCGCACGTGCATGGATGTGTGTGTGTGTGGGGATAAAGAGGAGAGCGACTACAGATTGTAAGGACAGAGCGTAGTAGTAGTAGTAATAGTAGGGAGAGAAGATGCCGTTCTGTCTCTGAGCTCTAAAGAAACCAGGATAATACAGTGGAGCCTCCTCGGCCTGCCTCGGTGTCCCTGTGTGTGTGGCTGACTGAGAGGAGCGGAGGGGAAGACAGGGAACCGGGAGGCACAGGAGCAGAGAGGAAGAGAGAGAAGAAGAACTGGGAGGAACAGGAGTGGAGAGGAAGAGAGAGAAGAAGAACTGGGAGGAACAGGAGTGGAGAGGAAGAGAGAGAAGAAGAACCGGGAGGGACAAGAGCAGAAAGGAAGACAGAGAAGAAGAACCAGGAGGAACAGGAGCAGAGGAAGAGAGAGAAGAAGAACCGGGAGGCACAGGAGCGGAGGAAGACAGAGAAGAAGAACCAGGAGGGACAGGAGCAGAGAGGAAGACAGAGAAGAAGAACAGGGAGAGACAGGAGCAGAGGAAGACAGAGAAGAAGAAGAACAGAGCGAGACAGGAGCAGAGGAAGACAGAGAAGAAGAAGAACAGAGCAAAACAGGAGCAGAGAGGAAGACAGAGAAGAAGAACAGAGCGAGACAGGAGCAGAGGAAGACAGAGAAGAAGAAGAACAGAGCGAGACAGGAGCAGAGAGGAAGACAGAGAAGAAGAACAGAGCGAGACAGGAGCAGAGGAAGACAGAGAAGAAGAACAGAGCGAGACAGGCGCAGAGAGGAAGACAGAGAAGAAGAACAGAGCGAGACAGGAGCAGAGAGGAAGACAGAGAAGAAGAACAGAGCGAGACAGGAGCAGAGAGGAAGACAGAGAAGAATAACCGGGAGGGACAGGAGCAGAGAGGAAGACAGAGAAGAAGAACAGAGCGAGACAGGAGCAGAGAGGAAGACAGAGAAGAAGAACAGAGCGAGACAGGAGCAGAGGAAGAGACGGAAGAAGAACAGAACGAGACAGGAGCGGAGGAAGACAGAGAAGAATAAGAAGAAGATAAAGGAAGGACAATAAAACAGAGGAATGGGAGGGAGACACACCTGTCACTTAGACTCCAAGCAGCGCAGGTACATCTCAGGTAGGTCACGAAGATCAGTGGTGGAAGTACACAGTTCCTTTACCTAAGTTCTAAGTAAAAGTAGAAATACACAAATAAGTGAGTACACTGTTAAAAGTAAAAGTCTTCCATTATAATTATAAGTAAATGTAGAGAAGTATGCTATTGAATGTACTTAAGTATCTAAAGTGATGCATTCTATAGGACATTTGTGTATTGCAGTGCTTGGGAGCATTCAACCCTCCGAACCATTGACCTCTAAAGGTTATGTTAAAGTGGTATGTGGTCCAGTTATGCTGCTCTGATTAAAGGTTATGTTAAAGTGGTATGTGGTCCAGTTATGCTGCTCTGATTAAAGGTTATGTTAAAGTGGTATGTGGTCCAGTCATGCTGCTCTGATTAAAGGTTATGTTAAAGTGGTATGTGGTCCAGTTGTGCTGCTCTGATTAAAGGTCATGTTAAAGTGGTATGTGGTCCAGTTATGATGCTCTGATTAAAGGTTATGTTAAAGTGGTATGTGATCCAGTTATGATGCTCTGATTAAAGGTTATGTTAAAGTGGTATGTGGTCCAGTTATGATGCTCTGATTAAAGGTTATGTTAAAGTGGTATGTGATCCAGTTGTGTTGCTCTGATTAAATATGATGTTAAAGTGGTGTGTGGTCCAGTTATGCTGCTCTGATTAAAGGTCATGTTAAAGTGGTACATGGTCCAGTCATGCTGCTCTGATTAAAGGTTATGTTAAAGTGGTATGTGGTCCAGTTATGCTGCTCTGATTAAAGGTCGTGTTAAAGTGGTACATGGTCCAGTCATGCTGCTCTGATTAAAGGTTATGTTAAAGTGGTATGTGGTCCAGTTATGCTTCTCTGATTAAAGGTCATGTTAAAGTGGTATGTGGTCCAGTCATGCTGCTCTGATTAAAGGTTATGTTAAAGTGGTATGTGGTCCAGTTATGCTGCTCTGATTAAAGGTTATGTTAAAGTGGTATGTGATCCAGTTGTGTTGCTCTGATTAAATATGATGTTAAAGTGGTTTGTGGTCCAGTTCTGCTGCTCTGATTAGTTCATTAGTTAAGGTAATTAGTTAAATGTGAAAGTATATCATCTTCAATATTTTTTTATTGCCGTTTTCTTGTGATAGCGACGTATTATTTTGTTATCTCGATATAACAAAGATCGTTGTTCTCGTGATAACGGATTAATTTATTTCAGTAAGTAGTTCAGTGCAGAAACAGACAGCCAGTGGCAGCTCCTGAAGGCTGAAATCAGGACGGCGTGATCATATGAAAAGTTGTGAAAAAAAGTCAGCACATCACCGTCTGCAGTGTTCCCAAGTTTAATATAATTTAACACAACGTTTCGGCCTGTGGCCTTTTTCAAGTGTCCTGTGACCTATGATCACATGAACCAGCTCACAATCATCATGAGTTGTGCACATGGTTCTGGATAATTATCCCACCAAAACAAAAGTCTTCTGTTATATCGAGATAATGAAATTAATGAATCCGTTATCACGAGAAAAAAATCTTTGTTATATCGAGATAATGAAATAAATGTATTCATTATGACGAGAAAACTGACTTTGTTATATCGAGATAATGAAATAAATGAATCCGTTATAACGATAAAACGGACTTTGTTATATCGTGAAAACAGCAATAAAAATACAAATAAAGACGTGGCCGTTCTCCGTAATACGGCTTCCGTATTTTTGCCATATTTTCTATGCAAAAGCTTTTTAAACTGGTGGGTTCAGTACAATATTTCTATCAAAATGTAGTGGAGTAAAAGTATAAAGTTTTCAAAATTTTAATAATCACGTAAAGTACAAGTAGCTTGAAATTGTACTTAACTCATTGGCTGCCAGCTATTAGCCTCATCCTGTAGTAGCTACTGCCACCGCTGTAAACGATGGGAGTCGCTTACCTTGTTTGCAGGGCTAACTATATATATATTATAGCTATGAATGCAATACTATGGCCCATTTGACATCGAGTATCTATCGTTCAAGATGTGAAAAAGGAATCATTTTTCCATCCATACATTCCCGTTTTATACCGTGGTGAATATAAGTATGGTTTTAGAACGGTTTAGGGTAATTCCTGGGAGGCTAGTTATAGGCCGCGACGCATATTATACTTAATCCATTGGCATTTCGTCCCTATACACGCTACAATAAAAAATTCAAATGCATATGATCGGTATATTATGTTCCATCATGAATGCATGAAGGGGGGGGGGGGGGGGGGGGGTCGTTTCTGATTAATTGATTGTCAATAACGGCATTCGTTAGTACAACAGCATACGCTGATCAGGGCGATGGCTATGAAAACAAGGCACAATCAAGCTGAAATTGACGTTAAATTGCTCTTACCTGCATGTGGCCGGTGAGATTCCAAAAAGAATATTCCAATTATTTGATTGCCATCTGGTAGATTGTATGTCCATTTGGGCCACGCCATAACCCCCCACAGCATAATGAATCGGGGGTCCTGAAAACTATTAAATGCGATCGGGTGAAGCCCTCGGTCCAGGCTACTACAAAAGTCCGCCCGGAGGAATTTCATCGACACACAGCCCCATACACAGAGTCTCAAAGGGAGTGCAACATCGACCGACTTTTGTGATCTCAGACTCATTCCCTATGGTTACACAGCCTTCCTGGATGGATTATGAATAGAAATAGCAAATAAAAGAAATAACGATCAAATAACGAGTATACTCGTCGTTGGCGGGGAATGAAAGTACTTGCGTAAAAATACTTTCCACCACTGACTAAGCTCATCTACCGTCCAGAGGCATTTCTACCACTATTAGTTCATGGGTTATTGTTTTGATTGATTGATTGATTTTGATTTCAGAGACATCTGTCAAGGACATATTGTAGTTACTTATAAGACAATAAACGATAAACTACAAGGCTGTACCACATAAGGAAACATAAATTATTACACAAACTCTTGATCATAAATAAATCGATTTGTCTCTTCGCCCAAGCTTTGTGAATAAAATGTCCTTTTATAAGCATCCATCCAAGAGATGATTATTTGTTTGTCATGTGGAACACTGGATTCTTCTCATTGGACGAATATGCTTACTGTAACTGAGGGGTACAATTCCCTGACTGTATGGTTAGATATGATACTTACTACCACTACCTCTTG
>NC_140171.1:16735489-16740489 GCF_963971535.1 Notolepis coatsorum
CTTCAAAAAAAATCCCATCCTCGTCGCCATCTGTAATGGGAAATATTAAAGGACAAAACGATGAGCCGTTTACAAATCATTCTGAGTCATTATTAATAATAGAAAAGTTTCTTTCACCGTGGCCACAATGAAAGGACAGTTTACAGACAGATACATCATGTTCACACAGTAGCATCTGGACTGGCCATAAAGTGACAAAGAGCTCTGGTCAGACGTACATTAAATACACAGTTTCAAGACGTAACACCATACATCAGATATGATGACGAAAGTAAATAAAAAGGGTTCCCAGTCACGGGAAGCAACAATAACCTTGCTATGGCTGGGGAGATGTTGGTATCTTGGAGTCTCTTAAAGAGACACACACACATTACATAGCTGGTCATAGTGAACCAGTCAAGCTGTCTATAATAACATGATAATATATTCCACGACATTAGTCAGTATGTCTATCTGTCAGTGCTGTTAGTCAGTATATCTATCTGTCAGTTAGTCAGTATATATATCTGTCAGTGTTGTTAGTCAGTATGTCTATCTGTCAGTGTTGTTAGTCAGTATATCTACCTGTCAGTGTTGTTAGTCAGTATATATATCTGTCAGTGTTGTTAGTCAGTATATATATCTGTCAGTGATGTTAGTCAGTATGTCTATCTGTCAGTGTTGTTAGTCAGTATATCTACCTGTCAGTGTTGTTAGTCAGTATATATATCTGTCAGTGTTGTTAGTCAGTATCTACCTGTCAGTGTTGTTAGTCAGTATATCTACCTGTCAGTGATGTTAGTCAGTATATATCTGTCAGTGTTGTTAGTCAGTATATCTATCTGTCAGTGCTGTTAGTCAGTATGTCCAGGGATGTGCACAGGACTTTAGAGGGGCAGGTGCTCAAAGGCTGAAAAGGGCACTATACCTGTGTGTGTTAGAACTGAGCGTGCGTAGCCTGCATGCCCGATTTTTGGGGGCCCTTTTTGGGCGGGGGGGGGCCCCTTTTTATGCTTTTTGGGTTTTTTTGGTGATCAAATATTGAATATTGAACTATAACGCACAATTGGAGGGGGGCTTCCCAATCTCCAGAACATTTACAACAAGCGGTGCAGGGGTAAGGCTAAGAGAATTATTAAGGATTCCAGCCACCCAAACAATTGCCTCTTTGAACTGCTGCGGTCAGGCAAGCGATACCGGAGTCTCATGGCAAGCACAGAAAGACTCAGAAGAAGCTTCTATCCCCAGGCCATCAGGTTGCTCAACGAACAATAACACTATGCAACAACCATCAAACGCACTCACAACACACACATCCACACGCACACACTCACTTTAAACAAACAACACACTGCAGCACCCACTCTCCACACTTTAGAACACCTAAACACACTTTATATTTATTGGTAAAGGATTTGCACTACAACCCATACCTCAGTACACCTTACTGTAAATTGTACCTAAATTGTACCTCATCCCATTTCTGCTTTGCACTATATAGTATTGTATATTAGTATATTGCATAGTATATTGTATATTGTATGGTAACTCAGTTACTTTTATTCTGCATCGAACATTGTACATATGTATATACTGAACACTGTGTCTACGTACGTGACTTCTATTTTTACTTCTATTTTTACATGCTATACTATTTTATTTTATTTCATACTTATCTTTTGTCTAGCACAGTCTCTGGAGCGTAACATAAAGAAGCATTTTGTATAAAAGTATTCTGTACTTCTGTATGACAACTATTAAAGAAACTTGAAACTTGAACTTGAACTAATAATCAGTGCAGGAGCTCACTTATCCTTGAAAGACACTTTTATCACTGACTTAAAAGGACCACACGTCTCCATAAATGTTCAGGGGGGAGGGAATAAGTGCTTACCCTGAGCATCGGGTCCCCCCAGGGCTGTGTTCTAAGCCCCCTGCTGTACTCACTCTACACACACGACTGTGTGGCCAAGTTCAGCTCCAACTCCATAGTGAAGTTCGCCGACGACACGGTGGTGGTGGGGCTGATCTCGGACAACGACGAGAAGGCCTACCGAGAGGAGGTTGAGGTACTGGAACGTTGGTGCCAGGACAACAGCCTGCTCCTGAACATTGGTAAAACCAAGGAGCTGATCGTGGATTATAGGAGAGGACAGCAGGAGACACACACACCACTGATGATTAACGGGGCTACCGTGGACAGGGTGAGCAGCTTCAAGTACCTGGGGGTCCACATCTCAGAGGACCTGACATGGTCAATACACATAGACACAGTAGTAAAGAAAGCGAAGCAGCGCCTCTACCACCTGAGACAGTTAAGGAAGTTCAGAGTATCGGGGAAGATACTCCAGTCCTTCTACTCAGGAGCTGTAGAGAGCATCTTGACCGGAAACATCACTGCCTGGTATGGGAACAGCACGGCACAGGACAAGAAGGCCCTACAGAGAGTGGTGCGCTCAGCCGAGCGTACCACGGGTATTGCGCTACCTCCCCTGCAGGCTCTATACAACAAGAGGTGCAAATCCAGAGCCTGCAGGATAATGAAAGACCCCCACCACCCCAATAACAGCCTGTTCCAGCTGCTGAGGTCAGGCAGACGCCTGCGAACCCCAGCTACTAGGACAGAGAGGCTTAGGCTCAGCTTCTTCCCCCAGGCCATCAGAGCCTTGAACAATGAACATTGAGAGACACAGAAACTGAACTATCCACACACAAGCACACACAAGCACATACACGACACGCACGCTGAGCACGCTCACACACTAGCAGCCACTTTAACACTCATGCCGCACACACGCACACTTATGGCCAGAGGAAAGGCCACTTTAAAGTAGTATAACATCAGGAACAGTGTATTGCACTACTAAAGCTACCTAGCATGTCCTATATGCTCTGTAAATACTAATGTACAGATACCGAGATGGCACACCATGTACCTGTTTATTGCACTGTTTTATTGGATTCTATTAATATGTTGTACCACTGTATTTTATTGGATTCTATTATATGTTGTACCACTGTATTGCACATCGTCGCGGGCAAGACCAGCCGCATTTCACTGTATACCTGTATGCCGTGACAATTAAAACTCTTGACTTGACTTGACTTGACTTACCCTACAGACCCCAAGAAGTGCTGTATATTCTGTATTGTTTATATGTAAATGCCTTTTTTATTCCAATCCCGATTTGTATGTGAGATTCCCAAAACCCATCGGACTTGACTTCTTCGTGTCCCTCAGTGAGTGTAATACCATCATTCAACTGTATGCGCCACAGCGGTTTCTATCATCATCATCATCACCACCCACGCTATGCATAAAATATATAGGTCCGCGGAGAGGCACGCTGAGGAGGCCGTGCAAACTGCAATGGAATACGGGGCATCTCTCTCTCTTTACCTAATATTTTGATTCTATCCTGACATTTTTCAGTTGGAAGGGCAGTCTATATGTGCAATGGTAAAAAAAAAAAATATTAAAGGGAACTTTTTTTATGAGGCTCAAAAGGGCAGGTGCTCGAGCACCCCTTGGGCTCTATGTGTGCACGTGCTTGGTCACTATGTCTATCTGTCAGTGTTGTTACCCAGGTGGGGTATCTCCCGGGCCTTTCTGTGTGGAGTTTGCATGTTCTCCCCGTGCTCGCAAGGGTTTCCCCCCGATAAGATAAACCCAATGGAAAAACATGCACAACAGATGTTGTTGTTAGTCAGTATGTCTATCTGTCTCTGGGTCTGTTGGTCATTATCTGTCTCTGGGTCTGTTGGTCATTATGTGTTTCTGGATCTGTTGGTCATTATGTGTCCTTGGGTCTGTCAGTGTTGTGGTGTGGAGATTCTCTGGAGTCCCGGACGTTCCTGGAGGCCGTGTCGTCTCTGAAGCAGCGGAGAGGAGGCTGCAGACCTGGAGTGCTTCCCTCTGGCAATGAAGAGGAGGTGAGCAACTTTCAGACAAGAAGCTCTACTATTTGCATTCTTACGCCCGTATGCCACGTGTAATTGCAATCACATGTGTGTCTGTCTTTCCATAACCGCAATAGCTTGCACATTTCCTAACTTGGCAGATAGACGTTAGCGAAGGAGCCGCACTATTGAATTTCAAATAACTCCCAAGACTTTTCAGAGCAGAGGAGCAGAGTTTCACCGCTATGGCCTGGCACCTCTTCCTGCTCCCCTCCTCCCTGCTCCTCTCCTCCCTGCTCCTCTCCTCTCCCTGCTCCTCTTCTCCCTGCTCCTCTCCTCCCTGCTCCTCTCCTCCCTGCTCCCCTCCTCCCTGCTCCTCTCCTCTCCCTGCTCCTCTCCTCCCTGCTCCTCTCCTCCCTGCTCCTCTCCTCTCTGCTCCTCTCCTCTCTGCTCCCCTCCTCCCTGCTCCTCTCCTCTCCCTGCTCCTCTCCTCCCTGCTCCTCTCCTCCCTGCTCCCCTCCTGGAACCTCTCCTCCCTGCTCCTCTCCCCTGCCTGCTCCTCTCCTCCCTGCTCCTCTCCTCTCTGCTCCTCTCCTCCCTGCTCCTCTCTTCTCTGCTCCTCTCCTCCCTGCTCCTCTCCTCCCTGCTCCGCTCCTCCCTGCTCCTCTCCTCGCTGCTCCTCTCCTCCCTGCTCCTCCTCCCTGCTCCTCTCCTCCCTGCTCCCCTCCTGGAACCTCTCCTCCCTGCTCCTCTCCTCTGCCTGCTCCTCTCCTCCCTGCTCCTCTCCTCTCTGCTCCTCTCCTCCCTGCTCCTCTCCTCCCTGCTCCTCTCCTCCCTGCTCCCCTCCTCCCTGCTCCTCTCCTCCCTGCTCCTCTCCTCCCTGCAGCTTGCTCATGTGACCTTTTTTTTTATATGCGGATGACTCCGCCTTAAAGACAAACAAGTGGTTGAGCAGATATTGAGTGCAGAACTAGAGAAGGTTAGTGGTCTGGCTAGGCTACAACAAGCTGTCCCTCCACGTGGGGAAGACTGAGTCCATCCTATTCGGGTCAAAGGTCAGGCTCAGAAAATCGCCAGGTTTTAACATTAGAATAGGAGATACTGTTCTCACAGACAAAACA
>NC_140171.1:16745489-16750489 GCF_963971535.1 Notolepis coatsorum
GAAAAAAGCTTGAAGAAGTGTTTCGATTATATGTTATTTACAAGATGTTGGCTTTCATAGAACAAATTGATATTAATCATTGAAATTAACATGTGACGACATACTAAAACTGATAAGGCTGGACTGACACACAATGTAGGAACCTTGTCATCTTAATGATAACAATTTTATGATAAAAAAAACTAAAACTAACCTTCTTACTGTCTTTTTACTATTATGTACCCTATACTATGCTACTATACTTATACATTTACATTTAGTCATTTAGCTGACACTTTTATCCAAAGCAACTTACAAGTTGTGTACAACAGGTCAGCAGGAAGGGTACGACTCTGGCAGCTAAGGGTCAGTAACATTGTTGAACTTGAGTGCTATAGTATTTTCATTTTTATTTTTTTATCTTTTTCCCCCCTCCTTTTTCCGATTTTTCTCCCATCCCACTGTTAGTCGTTATGCCAATTCCCAACCCCCTTCCTGGTTGTTGCGCACTCCCCCTACTGTTGGTCCGGGAGGCCGGAGACTGTCACATGCTTTCCTCCGACGCATGTGCAGCCAGCCGGCAGCCAGCCTGGCCGCGCAGACTCTCACCGGGAGAGTGTAACGTGTGGAAGGTCACACTACCTCCCTCCAGATCCTACCCTCGCTGTGCAGGTGTCGATTCCCGCTCCTCCTGGGCAGAGTGTCCAGGTGTCCTTGAGCAAGATACTTAACCTCTAATTGCTTCTGATGAGCAGGTTGGCACCTTGTATGGTTCCCTCCCCCGTCATTGAGTGAATGTGTGAGTGAATGGGTAAAATGTGAGGAACAAATTGGAAAGCGCTTTGGATAAAAGCGCTATATAAATGCAGCCATTTACAATTACCATTTACAAAGGTTTGTTTTGATTTGACCTTTGTTTACACTGATTATTTAAACTTTTCTACAGTACTATAATTTTATTGCCTATATTTATGTCTTCTACTATTAATTACCCTGCCCATACCTATACCTCCCCTCCCCCCCCTCCAACATGCTGCTATGACGCTTGCATTTCCCCAAGGGGATCAATAAAGTAATGTCTTATCTGATCTTATCATAATAGTAAAAGACAGTACAAAGTTAGTATTCTTTTTCCATTTCTTCTTTTTTCATTTCAGATTTAAGAAGTGTGTTTTTAGTCGACGATGGAAAATTAGGCGGGTTATTATACTACTACAGTACCTATCATGCTAATTCTGTCTATGCACTCAGACTGTAGCACTCAGGTTCGACACTGTTCGATGAACAATGTTACTTACCTTTAGCTTCCAGAGGTGTACCCGTCCTGCTGACTTGTTCACAATTTGTCGCTTTGGATAAAAACATCATCCAAATGATTAAATGTAAATGTAAATGTAATAATGAGTCCAGGTGCAGCTAGGCACGTATTTATGCATGAAAACCTCACAACCTCGAGGAATATAATTTTTGTTTTTTTAAAGACCAGGATGACTTTTTTAAAACATCTTGCAGACGTTTTTGGAAAGGTTTCCCAAGCCCCTGGGGTCATGAAAAATAATTAAGGACACAGATAAGCACATCAGATTTCATTTCAAGCAAACGCGATTAGAAATGCCAGCAGTCTAATCATGTCATAGTTTAATTCTTAAAGGAACACGCCAACATTTTGGGAAATTATAGCTCCAGAGAGAGACAAGAAGATAGATACCGTTTCCTCTCTCTGCGTTCAGTAGAACGCTATTTGGCTGCACATTAGCCTATAGCTTAGCACAATGAATGGAAGCGGACAGTACCGGTTAGCCTAGGCATTGTCCAACTAACACCTCTTCCGAAGGCTAACCGGCACGGTCCGCTTCCATTCATTGTGCATAGGCTAACGTGCAGCCAGATAGCTTTCTACTGAACGCACAGAGAGGAAACTGGTATCTATCTGCTTGTCTCTCTCTGGAGAAGACGATAAGCTAATTTCCCCAAATGTTTAATTAACAACCTCTTAACAGGCAGGCAGAAAAGTGGCAATTTTTTTTTACTTGAACTTGAGGACTGCATAATTTCTTTGAAAAGCTTAGTTTTATACTTTATAGTTATAGCACATGCATAAGCCTGGTCTCTTTTGAAAGATAACATTCTCAAGTTACTAATGCAAAAAGGTAAATTCACTTTTAGTGCTAATGAAATAGAGTAACATAGGGTTGAACATGAGTTGAACTTGAACTTGTGTACTCACATTTTTCTGTAGCAGTTGCAAACATTTCTATAACATTTCATATGAAGTCTTATGTAGTACAGGTCCAGATTTTGTGCCAAGAAGAAACTCTCCGGTATTCCATTTCCTCATCCACTTCTGGTTTTCGCTTGTCACCTTTCACCTAGATATCTTATTCGCACACCCCCACGTGGGGTATAATTGGAAAGCTACACTCATTGGCTACAACCCTGACCGATAATTTTCGCAATCAATTTTCGATGATTGGCATAGAGCGGCAGGAGTCCGAGGTGGTAATCTGACGCTCACGCGTAAAAAGTCACACTCCTGACATATCGTCATGTAACTCGAGAACCGAGGCACAGATTTGGTCGAGTTAGGTGGTATTCGAACGGCAACAAATAGAGCTTTAATTCGGTAATTTATATGTTCTGCGAAAAATGCAGCCGCTAGACACTCGCAAAGTGCTGTAACTTTCGTCTGTACCGCCGGCGGGCACGACAGCCCATATGTGGGCCGTTGCGTGTTAAGAGAATGCCAAAACATAGTTATGGTGTTTTTCATTTCAGGTGCTGAGGCCTCTGGATGGCCTGGGTCCTGGTGAAGCCAGGGTGTGGCAGTGCCTGGCCAGGCTGGAGATGGGCTCAGAAGAACGGGCATGGCTCCAAGGGACCTGGGGGGTGCACAGTGGAACCTGGAAGCCTCTAGCACTCAGGGCCCAGAATGCTCTCTACAGGGTGATTCTGCAAACACATGCACATCTAGACACATTGGTATCAGGTATCAGGTCGATAGCAGGCTAAAACAGGGTATTGGTATCAGGTATCGGGTCGATAGCAGGCTAAAACCGGGTATTGGTATCAGTTATCTGCCAATACCAGGCTAACACAGGGTAGTGGTTTCCATTATCGGACCAATACCTGTCTAAAACAGGGTATTGGTATCAGAAACAGGGTATTGGTATCAGGTATCGGGTCGATACCAGCCTAAAACAGGGTATTGGTATCAGAAACAGGGTATTGGTATCAGGTATCGGGTCGATACCAGCCTAAAACAGGGTATTGGTATCGGAAACAGGGTATTGGTATCGGAAACACGGTATTGGTATCAGATACCGGGTCGATAGCAGGCTAAAACCGGGTATTGGTATCAGTTATCTGCCAATACCAGGCTAACACAGGGTAGTGGTTTCCATTATCGGACCAATACCTGTCTAAAACAGGGTATTGGTATCAGAAACAGGGTATTGGTATCAGGTATCGGGTCGATACCAGCCTAAAACAGGGTATTGGTATCAGAAACAGGGTATTGGTATCAGGTATCGGGTCGATACCAGCCTAAAACAGGGTATTGGTATCGGAAACAGGGTATTGGTATCGGAAACACGGTATTGGTATCAGATACCGGGTCGATAGCAGGCTACAACAGGGTATTGGTTTCAGACAATTTCCCCAGTAAATCTGAAAGTTTTTTCAGAAATCAGAAGAAAGAAATAGTTTTTTTCATAATATTCTTTATTGAACTTTTATTTATTTTATTTATATTTTATTATAAAACAAATTAAACATTTGAAACAAAAGAATGACGACAATCTAAAGAAATTACATGAATTCATCCGCATGGGGCAATATACACCTATTGAAATTCATAATTTCTTTAATGAACCATTACAATAATGATAAGAGACGGCACATAATGGGTAGTTCAATAATTATTGGATAGGCGGGGCTATATCTCTCTCAACGCGTCAGCTGGGAGCACATGCATGTTTGCTCATTCATATAAAATAAATGTCTTTTCCAGCCAGCATCAAGAATAGTCTGCATCATCACCTGACATTTTGAGAGTCCGCTGCTGATGAGTTAATGTTACTGTGAGTCCACATTGAGCTGCCTGATGGCCTGGGGATAGAAGCTCCTCTCTCTGTACTGGCCATGAGACTCCGGTAGCGCTTGCCTGACCGCAGCAGTGCAAAGAGGCAGTTGTTTGGGTGGCTAGAGTCTTTAGTGTGTACAGTAGTTCCATAGTATTATGCTAATACACTCAAGTCTGTAGCACTCAAGATCGACACTGTTTGATGAACAATATCACTTAGCCTTCCTTCCAATATCACTTACCCTTCCTGCTGACTTGACGCTTTGGATGAAAGTGTCAGCTAAATGTATTGGATGATGTATTGGATGATTAAATGTACATTTAGTTTAAGTATCTATAGTCATAGTAGACTTTCTTTTGGCAATGGGATTGGGGTTCTTCATTGAGCGCTAGTCCTCATCATTAGGGCACAAGTATCTTGTGTTTTTATTATAAATATATTCAGTTATCCCAGTTAGGTTGAATTACTGTTATGTTATGATGTTTCCCATGCAAAATGAAAGGGGAATCGACTCATTCCGATCCAGATAGATTAAGAAGTTGTGTTCAGTTAGTCATTGGTTAGCCTAACATCCATCATTTGCCACAGCAAGGATTGGTGGGAGTTTGGACAGATGTTCCAGCGCGCCCCCTCTCCCAGCTCCGCTCTCACCAAAACACCTCAGAGTGCCAGCATCGGCAATTAGACGGGTTGTGCCAAAATGGAAGCCTGCAAGATCGCATTGCGGTGAAGGAGATTTGTATCTCAACACTCCCCCAGCTGTGCCGCCCCACACATCTCAGCGCATGGGGCTTCCTTTTGAGCGGGCCTTGCACCAGCACGGACATAGAGCCGTGTGTCTCAATGATTGTTTCTCGATGACCTCAAATTAATGGTATTTTTTATTTTTATCCTCTTTTTCTCCGCCTGATTTAAATATGTTCTCCCCATCCCGTTATG
>NC_140171.1:16752989-16773033 GCF_963971535.1 Notolepis coatsorum
TGTGTGTGTGTGTGTGTGTGTGTGCGTGCGTGCGTGCGTGTGTGCGTGTGTGTTCTCCAACAGCGATGAGGTACTACCTCCCCCAGCGGTGTGTGCCTCTCCCTCCTGCCAGTCCTGGTCCTGTCTCCAGCCCCTGCACCGAGCCCGTGTACCGGGTGCTGCTGCTGCCCTCTGGTGTCTGCCCGCGGAACTGCTTCCAAACCTCAGAGGGTTCTGCTTCAGATTCAGAATCCGGTACACTCACTCCCGGTACGGTGTCGGAACAGGGGGACGCGGACGAGTTACAAGACGAAGAGGTCGTTATTGTGGAGACCGGCGGATACATGCTGCTCGAGGAGATATGAACGTTGTAATGTAGTACATGATGGACTGTAGAATTATTACATTCCGGGATCATTCCAGGCATGTAAACTAAACAAGGAGGAAACCGCTCGCGTACAGTCAGGGGAGTAGCTAGGGGGGGGGGGGGGGGGGTTAGGATGATTCCAAGGGCCCAGGACTGGGGGGGGGGCCCAGAGAACACTATTATTATCTTTTTATTAATATGGTTTTATTATTATCCTTAACTCTTCCAGAGCTTTCTTGTATTTAGGAAATCCCTGAACATGATATTGCATTGGTTTGTGATAGATTATTAGTTACTGGGTATTTCAAAGTACCTCATATTTGGTGCCATTTTAAAGCTAACAACTAGGGCTTTCCAATGATATAAAATAAGTGTATGATTATCATCATAATTTTTATTATTATGGTTCATATGTAGTTGCACTTGAACTTGTTGAAATTAAACTTGGAAGATAAAAATGTATTAAATTACACTTTCCTTGCTTAAATCAGATTTATGTATATGAAATGGAATGTAGACAATCTTGTTGGTAATATAGAACAGCTGACAGATTAGAAATAGCATCTATTGTTCAAAAGTTATTAATTAATTAATGAAACTAGATTTGATAAAAAAAAAAAAAAAAAATTATTTACATATTGTGATGATAATTATAAAACGTTCATGTGTGTGTTAAAATTTTTCTTCAAACTTACCCCATTATCTTCATAGAGCCTTGTCTTCCTTCTAGAACCTCGCCCTTCTTGAACGTTTTGTCCTGGGTAGGGGAATGACGGCGCTGTTCCTGGGTCTCAGCCGGTGCTGTTAGCATGGGTGTTACGTTCTGGACACCGACCTCGGTCGGTGACCACCCACATTCCTGGCATATGTCACTGGGCTTGTCACCTGTCATTTCCCTGTCAATTAGTGCTGTCACTTAGGGGTGGTTCCTGATTGGCTGTCACGGGGGTGTGTGTGGAATGTTGGTATTTGGTCTCTATTTAACATACCTCTCTTCTGCTTGTCCATTGTCAGGTCTTCACTAATTGCGTTCAGGGATAACGCGGACGGTTCTACTGTGGACCTCCAATAAGCTCCCATTTACCTTATCTTACACCTGTGCTTTTAGCACTTGCTCTCTCTTAGAATTTACTCTGTGTTCTTACTATTAAAGTCGAACCTGTTCAAGAGTAAACACTCTCTGTCTCTGTGATTGCCTTCAACCATTGGAATTCACCTACCTGCATTCTGACAGAAGACCTGACCATCAGAATTCCATGGAGGCCATCATGGAGATGCTCCGGACGCAGGGAGCAGCCCAGACACGGATGGAGGAACATCAGCAGCTGGTCAGCGCCGAGTTAATCCGACTCAATGGGGTCGTCGGATCATCCCAAGCGGTGGCGCAGTCGGCGTTGGCCACAGCTCGACAAGCCCAAGAAGGAGTGGCTGGTGTGCAGTCGGCGGCGGGGGAAGCAGCGCTCCACGCAGAGGAAAGTCGGGGGGGGTTCGGGGTCCAGGAGCGGTCCCGCGAACCACATCTGCAGGCGCCCGCTCGCTATGACGGATCACCAGATGGTTGTCGGGAATTCATCACCCAGTGTCTACTCGTTTTCCGGCTGCAACCACGATCATTCCCATCGGAGACAGCGCAGGTAGCGTATATTATCACACTGCTCACCGGCGAAGCTCTCTCCTGGGCTACGGCGGAATTAGAGGCAGGGGCGATAATCTGCGACAGTCTGGACGCCTTTACCCGGGAATTGAGAAGAGTATTCGATACTTCCCGGGTACTCTCGATCTTCGAGGCTGGTGGTCGCCTTCTCGACTGCCGGCAGGGCCTCCGCACTGTCGCAGCTTATGCTATCAAAGTTAGGATCTTGGCTCGGGAGACAGCTTGGGCGGAGAACGTCTGCGTGGTTCTGTTCGTCAGGGGACTCTCAGCGCGGATGCGAGATGCTCTCTCCGCGCGTGAGATCCCCGAGCAGCTGGAAGTGCTGATCAACACCACCATCAAGATGGATAATCGGCACCGGGAGAGGGAGAAGGAGCATGTCAACAACACCCAGCCCCAGGTATGTTTTCCTTCTTCTCCTGGTGTTGATAATTCCATGCATTACACGAGTGGGCCACTGGGTGATGAATCCATGCAGCTTGGAGCGCTGTCGCTCTCGGACGACGAGAGGCAGCGCTTCATCAAAGAGCGACGCTGCTTCCGGTGCGGCCGCACCGGTCACCGCTTCGGCAGCTGTCGGGTCCAGGCTGTATCGGCTCGGCGCCAATCGGGGATGGAAGGTGCGCCGTCGGGCCTCGAGAGGGCGCCAGCAGGTGGGCTCATTCCTGCCAAAACCACGGATTCTCGCACATTTTTTGAGGTGGCGATCAACGGTGGGGGTGACATTAGGGGAACTAAGGCTCTCATTGACTCAGGGGCGGCAGGCAATTTTATTCACGTGGGATTGGTGAAGGAGTGGGGAACCCCGGTGGAGGACTTAGGGGTTCCCCTACCAGTCTATGCCCTGGACGGTCGGCCCCTGGGCAGTGGGAGCGTCACCCAGCGCACAGTTCCCTTACACATCCGGGTGGAGGGTGGGGAGTGGGAATGGGTTACTTTTTTTGTCATCTTTTCCCCCTATTCTGTCATGGTGTTGGGTCATCCCTGGTTGTCGTCATGTGTTCGTGTCATTAATTGGAGCACGGGCGAACTCTCAACGGCGGCCGACGTCAAGTCGATCGTCAGCGGGAGTTTGCCCAAACCCTTGTCTCCCCCCCCCTCTTCTCTTTTGTCTCCTCCCTCTTTCTCCAGGATGGTGGGGAGCGTGGCAGATTCTGATCTACCCTCTAATCCCGATTTAATAGGGGTGCCTGAGATCTATTGGGACCTGGCGGACGTTTTTAGCAAGACGCATGCTAAAGCACTTCCGCCTCATAGATCATACGACTGTCCCATTAATCTTCTACCCGGTACCTCCCCGCCTCGCGGGCGAATGTTCTCTCTCTCACGCCCCGAAACCTTGGCCATGAACACCTACATAGAGGAGGCATTGCTTGCGGGGCACATACGCCCTTCCACTTCCCCTGCCGGCGCTGGCTTCTTTTTTGTTGATAAAAAGGATGGGGATCAGCGCCCATGCATTGATTATAGGGGATTGAATGACGTTTCCATCAAGAACCGATATCCTTTACCCCTCATGGACACGGCCTTTGAGTGCTTACAGGGGGCACAGGTCTTTTCTAAACTTGACTTACGTAATGCATACAACCTGGTCAGGATTAGAGAGGGAGACGAGTGGAAGACTGCATTTAACACACCCAATGGGCACTATGAGTATTTGGTCATGCCCTTTGGTTTGGCTAATGCTCCGGCAGTCTTCCAAGCCCTGGTTAACGACGTGCTGCGAGACTTGATTGGGGTGTCAGTGTTTGTCTACTTAGATGATATCCTGATTTTTTCTCGCGATATGGTGCAACACCAAATGCACGTTCGGGAGGTGCTAGACCGTCTCCTCAAGCATCAACTATTCGTTAAGGCTGAGAAGTGTGTGTTTCACACGGACACCGTGTCCTTCCTGGGCTTTGTGTTGACGAAGGGCGATCTGCGCATGGATCCAGCCAAGGTGAGTGCAGTTTTGGACTGGCCACGGCCTTCGTCGCTCAAGGGGTTACAACGGTTTTTGGGCTTTGCAAATTTTTACAGGCGCTTTATTCGCAATTTTAGCGCCTTAGCCAATCCCTTAACAGCTCTCACTAAGGCCTCTCTCCCTGGCTTTGAATGGTCGCCTAGGGCTGAGTCGGCCTTCTGCGATCTTAAACGTCGTTTTACATCCGCTCCTGTATTGATCCGCCATGACGCGGAGGTTCCGTTCATTGTGGAGGTGGATGCCTCTGATGTCGCGGTGGGGGGGGTGCTCTCTCAGAGATGCTTAAAGGATGGGAAAGTGCACCCGTGTGCTTTTTTTTCTCGCCGTCTGTCACCAGCCGAGCGTAATTACGACGTGGGTAATCGGGAGTTATTGGCGATCAAATTGGCACTGGAGGAGTGGAGACATTGGTTGGAGGGGGCGGCACATCCTTTCATTATTTGGACTGACCATAAGAACTTGGCTTACATCCAAGGGGCTAAACGCCTTAACGCTCGCCAGGCCAGGTGGACGTTGTTCTTCACACGATTTCGATATACCATCTCCTATAGACCCGGCTCCAAGAATATCAAACCTGACGCGTTGTCGCGCCAGTTTGATCTTCCTGGGCGGGAGGAGCAGCCCCATCCCATTATTCCACCGGCCTTGATTTTGGCACCCGTGTCTTGGGGCATAGAGAAGGTGGTAAGGTCGGCGCTAACGCGGGAGCCCGATCCTGGTGGGGGTCCTCCGGGACGGTCGTATGTTCCCAAGGTGGCGCGCTCACGCTTGCTACAGTGGGCACATGCGTCATCCCTCACCAGCCACCCAGGGGCAACCAGGACCCTGGAATTTATCCGTAGGAGGTTCTGGTGGCCGACAGTGGAGGGGGATACGCGTTCCTTTGTGGCGGCCTGTCCGGTGTGCGCACGTAGTAAGACCTCTCGACGGGCACCGGCGGGTCTCCTCCGACCACTTCCTATTCCTAAACGACCCTGGTCACACATATCTCTGGACTTTATTTCTGGTCTTCCCCTTTCGGACGGGTTCACCACCATTTTGGTGGTGGTGGATCGGTTCTCTAAGGCGGCTCACTTTGTCCCTCTCCCCAAGCTTCCTTCGGCCCGGGAGACTGCTGATTTAATTATACAGCATGTCTTTCGGGTCCACGGGCTGCCAGTAGATATCGTGTCGGACCGGGGTCCTCAGTTCGCCTCCAGGTTCTGGAAGGCGTTTGCCGCCGGCCTCGGCGCCTCTGTCAGTCTGTTGTCTGGGTTCCATCCACAGTCGAACGGACAGACGGAGAGGGTCAACCAGGATTTGGAGGGGGTCTTGAGGTGTTACGTTGCCGGTAGTCCGGCAACGTGGAGTAGGAGGTTGGCTTGGGCTGAGTACGCGCATAATACCCTTCTCTCCTCTTCTACCGGTATGTCTCCCTTTCAGTGCCAGTATGGTTTTCAACCTCCTCTGTTTCCCGAGCAGGAGCAGGAGGCGGAGGTGCCCTCGGCCCAGGCACATGTGGCTCGCTGTCGCAGGACGTGGAAACAGGTTCGGAAGGCGCTACAGAAGGTTTCGGTTAGTACCCAACGGCAGGCTAACCGTAAGCGTCGTCCGGCTCCAGTTTACCGTCCAGGGCAGCGGGTTTGGCTTTCCACCCGGGATCTCCCTCTCCGGGTGGAATCCAAGAAGCTGGCTCCTCGCTTTATAGGACCATTTAAAGTGATTCATCGGGTTAATCCAGTGGCTTACAAGTTACGACTTCCGAGCTCTATGAGGGTTCATCCGACGTTTCATGTGTCCCTGTTGAAGCCATTCCTCTCATCGCCCTTGGCCCCGCCACTGCCTGTGGTTCCTCCGCCCCGGTTTATTGGCGGTCAACCCATTTACATGGTGCGGAGGATACTGGGTTGTAGGCGGAGGGGTAGGGGGTTTCAGTTCTTGGTGGATTGGGAGGGGTACGGGATAGAAGAGCGTTCTTGGGTGCCTCAAAGGGATATTTTAGATCCCAGCCTGATCGTTGATTTCCGGCGGCTGAATCCCGAGGCTCCTAGGTGAACGTCTGGTGCCGTTCGTCGGGGGAGTTTACTGTTACGTTCTGGACACCGACCTCGGTCGGTGACCACCCACATTCCTGGCATATGTCACTGGGCTTGTCACCTGTCATTTCCCTGTCAATTAGTGCTGTCACTTAGGGGTGGTTCCTGATTGGCTGTCACGGGGGTGTGTGTGGAATGTTGGTATTTGGTCTCTATTTAACATACCTCTCTTCTGCTTGTCCATTGTTAGGTCTTCACTAATTGCGTTCGGGGATAACGCGGACGGTTCTACTGTGGACCTCCAATAAGCTCCCATTTACCTTATCTTACACCTGTGCTTTTAGCACTTGCTCTCTCTTAGAATTTACTCTGTGTTCTTACTATTAAAGTCGAACCTGTTCAAGAGTAAACACTCTCTGTCTCTGTGATTGCCTTCAACCATTGGAATTCACCTACCTGCATTCTGACACATGGGAGCTAGTTCCAGCATCTAGACACTGCCGTCAATTCTAAGTTGATAAAATGAGATATGTTACATATAGGAATATGACCCACTAATGAATACACTAAATACAGCAATGTGGCTTATTTGAAAACACTGCATTTGCGAAATAAATACGACAACTGTGTTGCCGTTAGCCTGCAGCTAGCGCTGAATGTTAGCCAACTCACAGGTAACTCTCCCTGGGGGGAAATTGCTAGTCGCACACGGTAGATTTCAAAACAAGATTTTTGATGGAAAATATGACCAGAATCTCTGTAAAAACATCTCACAAACACTATAGACGGTCATAAAAGTTAACGAATGCTATAAGAAGTCCAACAGATTAGTAAACACAGTACTTACACGGTCGTTTCGAAATGTACAGGCAAGCGCAGAATCCCCGGAGAAAATTCATTGTGCGACCGCTCGCTCTGGGGGAAAGTTTGGAAAACGGGAGCTGCGGTTGATGTTTTTTTTTATAGACTTCTGGTCAGAGCTGCGGATTGATACTTGCTGTGTGTGTGGGGGCCGGTGTTCGTAATATGGCCACAAAAAATGGTGTCCCTCCGCCAAAAAATTAGAAAATAGTGCAGAAAATAAAAAACAGTGCGCCATTGGACGGTACCGCGTCGGGTGCTTTAAGTTAATTCATTCAGTCCATTCATTGAAGATGAACGCAATGCGACATCCTTTACTAGGCTCAACCCCCAACAGTTCAGGTGCTGAACTGCTGATCCAAATGTATAGGTAAAAACCATATTATGCGTTTTCATCAATAAATAAATAAATGCCCCACAATTTTTAACGTGCGCTCGCATGGATTGGGGGCCCTCAAATACATTCTTTCATGGGCCCCAGAATTTCCAGCTACGCCCCTGGGTACAGTGTTGAACAATATAGAAGAAGAATTGTATTATCACAAAAAACAACTCTGGTTTCTTGGCCTGGTGGGTGTTGTTGAGTTATCTCTCTCTTGTCAAATTAGCTGGTCGCACTGAAGTTGAGACAGAATTGTGTCTATTTGTTTATTTTCTAAGCTGAAAACATTATGTAGGACTCAGTTTAATTTAAGACACACTGGTTTATAAACACAGTGATACAGTGTGTTGTTATTTATTGCTGCTAAATAAAGCTTTGCTGCTACTACTAAGACATCTGTACTGTCTACACTATCAGTGCTCTTCACTTTCAAATGTTCCACATTATTTAGAGAAATTGGCCAGTTACAATCAAACAAATGTATACATGTGTGTGTGTGTGTGTGGGGGGGGGGGGGCAGCCTATGCCACAGCACAGCTACTTGTAATAGAAATGTCACCTTAACTTAATGCAAGAGAACAATGCAACAATAAAGTTGTAACAACAATGTAACAACAGATCAATATTTCCTGTGTAGGCTGCCGCAGCCAGACGGACTAATTAGCATAATGTGGCCACGCGGCGCCCATAATATATCTTTCTCCTATTTTCCATCGGTGCCATTGGACACAGATGGCGTCGCTCTTAAAGGGGAGGGTGCAGTGAAGTCTCAAAGAGAGTACGTTACAGTTACTATGCTTTTTTCTTTGCTGTACATATTAAACTGTATCTGCCTATAGCATATACGTCAACATTGGTGAGTTACCAATAACTAGTTCGGCTATTTATTCCACGCGATGTGGGGTGAGAATTTTAATTAAACGCGGGAGGTTGAAAGGGATAAGCGGTTGTATAATTTTTTTTAACACAGAGCGGAGGTGAATGAATGAATGAAAACTTTATTTAACAGATTGCAGAATGGGTACAATACAGTATGGCTCAATACACACAATTGTTAAGTGGATGCAGACCAGAGAAAGACGTTTGTCTTGTTTACTACATCAGGGTCCCCCATTTTCAATTCATAGTGAATTGTCCCTTTAAAGCAGTCTAGACCCGCCCTTAATGTAGTCTGTCCTGTAGTTTTGAGCTGCTCGAATAGAGTCGGCATAACGTTTACGAGGGGTCCCGTATCATCCTCTCTCTCCCTCTCTCTCTCTCCCTCTCTGTGGTGCCGCGTCGGTCCGAACCCGCGCCTCCCCTCCTCCAGTAGGTTGGTTTACCCCGCTATAGTGTCTCCTCTCCCTGCCATGCACCGGGTCGCCTCGCTGCTGCCTGCCCTTCTGTGTCTCCTGCTGCCCGGGTCGACCCGGGGATATTTCCCCGAGGAGCGGTGGAGCCCCGAGTCTCCCCTCCTCGCTCCCCGGGTCGTCCTCGCGCTCGTCTGCCGCAACTCGGCGCACTCCCTGCCGCTGTTCCTCGGGGCCATCGAGCGCCTCGACTATCCAAAGGACCGACTTGCGCTGTGGTGAGTGAGTGGTTTCATGTTGGGGTTTGTTTAGAAGACGTCTTGTCATTTGGTATTGGCACGGACTTTTAGGCTATAATATATCTCATTCGGTGAGATAATGGAGATGGCAGACATTGGCAGTACCAACGATGGAAATAAGTCCTGGACTTTTCGTTTCTATCCCTGACAAAGCAAATACTCATATATGTTTATTGTCTAAATAAAACTACCTAAAACTACTATACTACCAGAAACGAAATACTGTGCGTGCGTGTGTGTAGGTGTTTGATTGATTGATTGAATGATTGAAAACTTTATTAACAGATTGCAGAATGGGTACAATACAGTACGGCTCAATACACACAATTGTTAAGAAGGGATGCAGACCAGAGAAAGACTTTCGTCTTGTTTACATCAGGGTCCCCCATTTTCAATTCATCAGGAATGTGTGTGTGTGTGTGAGAGAGAGTGCGTGTGTGTGTGTGTGAGAGAGAGAGTGCGTGTGTGTGTATACTTTCTGGTGTGCGCTTAAAGGTAAACAAGAGAACGCATGTGTGCCTTATCTCAAAGAAGAGCCGCAGATTGAATCTGTCTGCTGAATGGATACAAATCACAAAAGACTACAAAGCTATATATACAATAGACTAATTGCCGTTGGAATGGATGGGCCAGGCGCGCGAGCACAGACGTGTCCAAAAAGTTCCAGTCCTCTCTCTCTCTCTCATCGCCCCCCCCCCCCCCCGCTTCTCCTCCTCCCCCTATCCACTTCTCCCCCCTCCTCCCTCTCCTTCCACATCATCCCCTCTCGGGCTGCTCGTTCCCATAACCAGCACTGTGTGTAGAAGAAAACTCGGGAAATTCAAGGAAAATAGCATCGCCAAAGCCGCAAATCGGTGCGTAATAGCGCACAGATTTCACTAAATGTTTGTTGTACTAGGCGGCGGGGGCTTCTTTGTGTTGTCTCTCTCGAGTATGTGCCATCTGTCATATTACCAAGCATACCTTCTATTACCTCAGGACATTCTTCTGTCACCCTGCCCAGTGCCCCCCCCCCCCCACACACACACACACTCATAACGTCCTGGCTCCTAGCCAGTTGCCAGTGTTGTCTTACCAATTCAAAGCGTGTGCTCTCTGTTTCTCTCTCATGTGTGTGTGTGTGTGTGTTTGCTTGTCAAAGCTCACCTCTCTCACTCTCTGTTTATCTCTCTCTCTTGTGTGTGTGTGTATTGACTCCTCTCAAAGCTTCTCTCTCTCTCTCTCTCTCTCTCTCTCTCTCTCTCTCTCTCTCTCTCTCTCTCTCTCTCTCTCTCTCTCTCTAATTCAATTCAAATGGGCTTTATTGACATGGGAAACATACGTTTACATTGCCAAAGCCAAACAAGACAATCAAACAGAGAAAACAAAAGAAATCCGTACATCTCTCTCTCTCTCTCTCTCTCCCTCTCTCTCTCTCTCTCTCTCTCTCTCTCTCTCTCTCGCTCTCAATTCAATTCAATTCAAATGGGCTTTATTGACATGGGAAACATATGTTTACATTGCCAAAGCCAAACAAAACAAAACAATCAAACAGAGAAAATAAAAGAAATCCATACATCTCTCTCTCTCTCTCTCTCTCTCTCTCTCTCTCTCTCTCTCTCTCTCTCTCTCTCTCTCTCTCTCTCTCTCTCTTGTGCTACACCAAAGTAAACGAGGCCTTAACCCTTTCACTACTACTCTACCAAAGGGTTAACCCTTTCACTGCGACAATACAGAAGGTTAACCCTTTCACTGCCACACGACAAAGGGTTAACCCTTTCACAAGCACACTACAGACGGTGCGTCTGATCACCCCCGTTATGATAAAGCACCAGTTTGTAATCCATGTCTAGAGGCTTCTTTTATCTCTAGTCTATGGTCTCAAACCTTTCTGACTGTTAGATTGGTTGCTTTACACTGGTTTTATTCACTTACACCAATACAAGAGTTGTGATGTGAATAAAAAGGTTGTATTGAATAACTGCCCTGCTAGAAAAAACGTTCAATGCTGGTCTATGCTGGTTAGTGCTGGTGTGATGCTAGTTTAGCTCACCAGCTAGCATACCAGCACCAAAACACATCATATGCTGGTTGTTGCTAGTATAACCATCATGCATTATGCTGGTCTTTGCTGGTATAACCATCATGCATTATGCTGGTCTTTGTTTGTATAACCATCATGCATTATGCTGGTCTTTGCTTGTATAACCATCATGCATTATGCTGGTCTTTGCTGGTATAACCATCATGCATTATGCTGGTCTTTGTTTGTATAACCATCATGCATTATACTGGTCTTTGCTTGTATAACCATCATGCATTATGTTGGTCTTTGCTTGTATAACCATCATGCATTATGTTGGTCTTTGCTTGTATAACCATCATGCATTATGTTGGTCTTTGCTTGTATAACCATCATGCATTATACTGGTCTTTGCTTGTATAACCATCATGCATTATGTTGGTCTTTGCTTGTATAACCATCATGCATTATGCTGGTCTTTGCTTGTATAACCATCATGCATTATGCTGGTCTTTGCTTGTATAACCATCATGCATTATGTTGGTCTTTGCTTGTATAACCATCATGCATTATGTTGGTCTTTGCTTGTATAACCATCATGCATTATGCTGGTCTTTGCTGGTATAACCATCATGCATTATGCTGGTCTCTGCTGGTATAACCATCATGCATTATGCTGGTCCTTGCTGGTATAACCATCATGCATTATGCTGGTCCTTGCTGGTATAACCATCATGCATTATGCTGGTCCTTGCTGGTATAACCATCATGCATTATGCTGGTCTCTGCTGGTATAACCATCATGCATTATGCTGGTCCTTGCTGGTATAACCATCATGCATTATGCTGGTCTCTGCTGGTATAACCAGCATGCATTATGCTGGTCTTTGCTGGTATAACCATCATGCATTATGCTGGTCTTTGTTTGTATAACCAGCATGCATTATGCTGGTCTTTGCTGGTATAACCATCATGCATTATGCTGGTCTCTGCTGGTATAACCATCATGCATTATGCTGGTCTTTGTTTGTATAACCAGCATGCATTATGCTGGTCCTTGCTGGTATAACCATCATGCATTATGCTCGTCTTTGCTGGTATAACCATCATGCATTATGCTCGTCTTTGCTGGTATAACCATCATGCATTATGCTGGTCTCTGCTGGTATAACCATCATGCATTATGCTGGTCTCTGCTGGTATAACCATCATGCATTATACTGGTCTTTGCTGGTATAACCAGCATGCATTATACTGGTCTTTGCTAGTATAACCAGCATGCATTATACTGGTCTTTGCTGGTATAACCATCATGCATTATGCTGGTCCTTGCTGGTATAACCATCATGCATTATGCTGGTCCTTGCTGGTATAACCATCATGCATTATGCTGGTCCTTGCTGGTATAACCATCATGCATTATGCTGGTCTCTGCTGGTATAACCATCATGCATTATGCTGGTCTCTGCTGGTATAACCATCATGCATTATACTGGTCTTTGCTGGTATAACCAGCATGCATTATACTGGTCTTTGCTAGTATAACCAGCATGCATTATACTGGTCTTTGCTGGTATAACCATCATGCATTATGCTCGTCTTTGCTGCTATAACCATCATGCATTATGCTGGTCCTTGCTGGTATAACCATCATGCATTATGCTGGTCTTTGCTGGTATAACCATCATGCATTATGCTGGTCTCTGCTGGTATAACCATCATGCATTATGCTGGTCTTTGTTTGTATAACCAGCATGCATTATGCTGGTCCTTGCTGGTATAACCATCATGCATTATGCTGGTCTCTGCTGGTATAACCATCATGCATTATGCTGGTCTCTGCTGGTATAACCATCATGCATTATACTGGTCTTTGCTGGTATAACCAGCATGCATTATACTGGTCTTTGCTAGTATAACCAGCATGCATTATACTGGTCTTTGCTGGTATAACCATCATGCATTATGCTCGTCTTTGCTGGTATAACCATCATGCATTATGCTGGTCCTTGCTGGTATAACAATCATGCATTATGCTGGTCTTTGCTGGTATAACCATCATGCATTATGCTGGTCTCTGCTGGTATAACCATCATGCATTATGCTGGTCTTTGTTTGTATAACCAGCATGCATTATGCTGGTCCTTGCTGGTATAACCATCATGCATTATGCTCGTCTTTGCTGGTATAACCATCATGAATTATGCTAGTATAACCAGCATGCATTAAGCTGCATTATGTTGGTCTAGCTGTGTGGCTGATCACAGGGATGGTACCATAAAGGATTGATGCACTATAGCTGTTCCCCTCATAGTCCATTAATAGGTCAGTTTAGTCTTTTAGTCGGCCAATACTTTGTTGGTCAATTAATACATTCTTATGTTGTTGGTTTTTCATATTGAATGAGATATTTCCTGAACAATGATAAGCACATCTCTGGTAAGTACTATAATTAAAAAGGCTCTTTTTAATAATTATTTTAGCGAAAATGATAAATTCAGAGTTGACAGATTTGTCTAATAAATCAATTGACTTAGTCAATTAAGTAAACTAAGTATTGGTCAACTAACAACACAGCGATTACAGCATAAATACGTGTCTTTTGAGACACTGGGTTGTAAGACCCAATTTTGTGTCACATGGTGTTTTTAAATAGCTCCTCAAATTAGTCTGGAGAAACCTTCTTCAACTGGAAGTGACTAACTATGGCAAGTAGTTTCCACGTATATAGACAAAATAATTACACTGTAAAAACACGGAGTTAGTACCCTGAAAAACAAAAAGCCTCTGCAATAGTCTATATAAGTTGGGTAATGAGAAAGATTATTTTAGAAATGTGGGGCCCCAGAGAAAACAATATGAGAAGCAGAGATGTGGCTAGATGGAGGTATGAGAAGCAGAGATGTGGCTAGATGGAGGTATGAGAAGCAGAGATGTGGCTAGATGGAGGTATGAGAAGAAGCAGAGATGTGGCTAGATGAAGGTATGAGAAGCAGAGATGTGGCTAGATGGAGGTATGAGAAGAAGCAGAGATGTGGCTAGATGAAGGTATGAGAAGCAGAGATGTGGCTAGATGGAGGTATGAGAAGCAGAGATGTGGCTAGATGGAGGTATGAGAAGCAGAGATGTGGCTAGATGGAGGTATGAGAAGAAGCAGAGATGTGGCTAGATGAAGGTATGAGAAGCAGAGATGTGGCTAGATGGAGGTATGAGAAGAAGCAGATATGTGGCTAGATGGAGGTATGAGAAGAAGCAGAGATGTGGCTAGATGAAGGTATGAGAAGCAGAGATGTGGCTAGATGAAGGTATGAGAAGAAGCAGAGATGTGGCTAGATGAAGGTATGAGAAGAAGCAGAGATGTGGCTAGATGGAGGTATGAGAAGCAGAGATGCGGCTAGATGGAGGTATGAGAAGCAGAGATGCGGCTAGATGGAGGTATGAGAAGCAGAGATGTGGCTAGATGGAGGTATGAGAAGCAGAGATGCGGCTAGATGGAGGTATGAGAAGCAGAGATGCGGCTAGATGGAGGTATGAGAAGCAGAGATGCGGCTAGATGGAGGTATGAGAAGCAGAGATGTGGCTAGATGGAGGTATGAGAAGCAGAGATGCGGCTAGATGGAGGTATGAGAAGCAGAGATGCGGCTAGATGGAGGTATGAGAAGAAGCAGAGATGTGGCTAGATGAAGGTATGAGAAGCAGAGATGTGGCTAGATGAAGGTATGAGAAGAAGCAGAGATGTGGCTAGATGAAGGTATGAGAAGAAGCAGAGATGTGGCTAGATGGAGGTATGAGAAGCAGAGATGCGGCTAGATGGAGGTATGAGAAGCAGAGATGTGGCTAGATGGAGGTATGAGAAGCAGAGATGCGGCTAGATGGAGGTATGAGAAGCAGAGATGTGGCTAGATGGAGGTATGAGAAGCAGAGATGTGGCTAGATGGAGGTATGAGAAGCAGAGATGTGGCTAGATGAAGGTATGAGAAGCAGAGATGTGGCTAGATGGAGGTATTGATTGATTGAATTGATTGAAAACGTTATTAACAGATTGTAGAATGGGTACAATACAGTACAGCTCAATACACACAATTGTTAAGGGGATGCAGACCAGAGAAAGACTTTCGTCTTGTTTACATCAGGGTCCCCCATTTTCAATTCATCAGGACATACAGTATGACAGGGGTTCTCAACCTTTCTGCTGCCAAGGCACCCCTGTGTTCAATAAAATATTCCAGGGCACCCCTACATACGATAAAGACTTTTTCGGTCCTGTCTTTTTTGCTACAATGATGATACAATGATTCTTTATTTGCCGTGCTGTCGTTGAGATGTTTTGTTGTTTGTTTGTCTTTGTTGCTTGTTGGTGAATCTGCAAATATGAATTTCCCCACGCGGGATCAATAAAGTTGTCTGAATCTGATGACAAAAGTGCTTGCTTTCAAAATAATGTTTATTTAAGAAAAAACTGAAAATCATGTATTTTTTTTTAATACAGAAAAGGATCACTAAAGTGGTATCTGTTGCAGCTGCACTGTTCTCCATAAAAATAGCATATTTGGATAAGTTTGACAATTTCTCAAAAACAGAAAATCATGAATTTTTTTTAAATACAGAAAAGGATCACCAAGTTACCATTTCTCAAAAAATATAAATAAATACAGAAAATAAGCACTCGTTCACTCAGTGGACATTTCTAGCTCAATGCAAGGTCCGCTGCTGCTGGCTAATAATACGGTCAATACGTGGGGAGATCTTTGACAAGGCAACACGCATGTCATCATCAAGGCTCAACTTGGCCCTATATTTTGTTTTCAGAGCTGTCATGGATGAAAAGCCAGCTTCACACAGATATGTGGTGCTGAACGGTATCAACACATTAACTGCTGCATCATGAGATACTTGGTACTCAGCACCACACTCTGAAACTAGCTCTCCAGGTGGTATCAGATGAGATTTCAATGAGTTCTTCCAAGAGTTTGGATGGAGATGTGTCAGGAAGCTTTGTCTCAATGTTGTCTGTAAAGTCTTTTTTTATCCAGAGTGACTTAATGATTTTCAGATTTTTTGAAATGGTCAAACTTATCCAAATATGGTATTTTCATGGAAAACAGTGCAGCTGCAACAGATAGCACTTTAGGGATAATTTTCTGTAATCCAAAAAATAATTTGGATTCACTATAAAAGTGCCTGTTCACTATAAAGTGCCACGTTTTGATATATTGAGCTTTAAACTTTAAGTACATTTTTTGGAACACGCAACCTAAAACACCTTCCTCTCCCAAACCGTTCCTGCAATTGTTTTATGTTGCATGATGATCATGGATACATTTATTATGTATTGTATTTTTTATGTTTAAATATCAACATAATCTGTCTGTCCACCCTCAGTACATTTACTATCAATATAATATAGTAGTCTGACTTAATCAGGGGGGTTTGGGGGGGAAACACTGTACACCTGTACAAGCAAAACTGTACATTGGGATATTGACAACCATACTATAGGTAATTTACATTGGATGGGGTTGGGGGGGGGGGGACATTGTACAAACAAGCAAAACTGTACATTGGAATATTGACAACCATACTAGGTAAATTAATGGGTTGGGTTAGGACATTTACAGGGGACAGTTTCAAATTTCAGTCTCCCGTAGGTGTTCCTTGAGAGTGGTTTTGAAAGTGGGTAGTGATTCACATTCCTTTACAGCTTTGGGTAGGGCGTTCCACATTGATGTGGCATAATTGCGAAACGTGTTTAGTCCCTTGTTTGAGCCGAATCTGGGTTTAACATGATTTGTGGAGCTCCCTCTGGTGTTGTGATCGTGGTATTCACTGACCTTTGGGAAGTATTTTGACATGTACATGGGTACCTTGGTCGTGTAGTGTATCTTGTAGACCAGGCCCATTGCAAGTTGCTGTACTCTGTCGTCTACTCTAAGCCATCCTAGGTTGTTAAAGTGGGCAGGGGTGAGGTGGGTTCTAGGAGTAAGGTCAAGCAGTAGTCTGACCAGTTTGTTTTGAGATGTTTGTAATTTTGTTTTTAGCGCCTGAAGTGGATTTCCCAAGCTATTTCGGTTCTGCTCTGCCAGAACCGGGTTGCGTTAGTACTCTGCGTTGTGATTCAATACTTTAAAGCTCTGGGAATCACTTCTCTTTAAACTGAGCGGTGCAGGCAGAAGGAATTTAGGAGGAAAAAGGTTATATAGCAGCTGTTTAATCAAAGTTTAAGAGTGTATACAAATTACAATAAGAAAATGCTATAGTTGTGATCACAAACACTATGCCGTAAGTGATACAACCAGACTAATATTACAGTATAAAGAATGATAGTTGATAAGTTGTTGATGGTCTTTGTTGTCTGGCTGACAAAACAAAGTAGTCTGTTTTCCCTCCAAAAGCGATGTCCTTTGTTCTCCTGCTGACCTGCTGTAGATGGGTGAGATGGTGGAGAGGTCTTGTCTTGTGGTTGGGTTGTTTCCAGAGTCCCTCTCCTCCATCACACCTGGGATCTTATAGCTAAGGCCCAGTGTCTCGGAGTTGATGACATCATCACATTCTTTACCCCAATCACAGGCCTGCTAAGCTTGTATTTGAAAAATAGGGGTTTGGCTTAATAGCCCAACCCCCTTCACATAACTGCAAACGGAGGCTGTCCTTAGTATTAAACAAATACTAACAATCACCTTAAACATTGCATCATTTTCATTTCCTAATATCTATATTTGAATTACAATTGTCCACATAAACACAGATATATTTCTTTATCACTAAGTCTGTTGACTTTAATCATTATTTTAGAATAGAATATAACTGAATAACAGATTAAATTAGAACTGGATAGAAGAGAATAGATCAGAATATAAAACCATCAATTAATCAAATTGAACATAAATTGGGAACAGCACAGACACATTAACTAATTGTAGACATTGAATTTCTGCAAACTGTAGTTCAGATTAGTACAAAATGCTCATATCTCTGATCTGGGTGTGTGTATATATATATTTATATGTATGTGTGTCTATGTGTGTGTGTGTGTGTGTGTGTGTGTGTCTGTGTGTGTGTGTGTGTCTGTGTGTGTGTGTGTGTGTGTGTGTCTATGTGTGTGTGTGTGAGTGACTATGTGTGTGACTGTGTGTGTGTGAATGTGTATGTGTGTGTGTGTGACTATGTGTGTGTGTGTGTGTGTGTGTGTGTGTCTGTGTGTGTGTGTGTGTGTGTCTGTGTCTGTGTGTGTGTGTGTGTGTGTGTGTGAGTCTATGTGTGTGTGTGTGTGTGTGTGTCTGTGTGTGTGTGTGTGTGTCTGAATGTGTGTGTGTGTGTCTGTCTGTGTGTGTGTCACAGGAAACTCCAGCGAGATAACATGTTTATGTGACCTTTTGGTCTTTGTTTTGATCTTACAGAGCCCATTGTCCCAGGCCATGGCAGATGGCCCTTGGGTTCCTGTCGTAGATAGAATCATTTGACCACTCACTTCATATGTAAATCGACCTGTGTGCCTACAATGGCAATCAGTCTATGTAAACACACACACAATCTATGAATTATTGTTTTGAGGGCCAAGTATTTCTACACATTAGTTAATCATGAGATCTATGTTGGAATTTACCACACGCCTTTGAGGTGCTTTGGTACCATGAGGTGCAAGCATAGTCGTAGTACCCTTGAATGAGTGCTCCTGCCAGAGTCTTCAGGGTATTCTTGTTTACCAGAGAGGAGATCCGGTACAAGAAACGAGTTTGTTGGTTGACTTTTTTTATTACATTGGATGCCATTTTGTCACAGGAGAGATTAGCCTCTAGGATGGAACCCAGGTAGGTAATTTCATCTTTCCTTGTGACAATATTGTCACCCACTGTAACTGAGAAGCCGTCGGTCTTGCTGAGTTTGTTATTTGAACCGAAGAGAATGGACTCTGTTTTGCCCATGTGTAATGATAGTTTGTTATCAGCGAGCCATATGCAGATTCTGCCTAGTTCCGAGTTGAGGGTTTTTTCAACCTGTAACTTGTTCTTGGCAGAGACCAGCAGGGCTGAGTCGTCCGCAAACAGGAACAAGTTGCAGTCACAAGCTGACGACATGTCAATTGCATAAATTAGGAACAGTAGCGGTCCTAGTATGCTTCCTTGTGGAACAACACAGCTCACTGTGAGGGGGGGGGGGGATAGGGTACCGTTTACCTCCACCATCTGTTCCCTCCCCTCAAGGTAGGATTGCATCCAGCTCACTGATAGACTATCAAAACCAATTGCTTTTAGCTTGTCAATCAGAATGGAGTGATTGACAGTGTCGAAGGCCTTTTGTAGGTCCAGCATGACCATGCCGCAGTATTTGCCCGCGTCCACCTCTTGTTTGAGAAGCAGAGATGTAGCTAGATGGAGGTATGAGAAGCAGAGATGTAACTAGATGATGAAGGTATGCGGAGCAGAGATGAAGGGTTCTCTTGGTGCATTAGGTTCTAAAGCCTCCCACTGATGCCTGCAGTCATAACAAGATAGGCTGGGAAGATAGAATACTTGGCCACATGTCAACACACACAACTTTATGATTCTTGTCTGTGGGTGTGTATGTACTGTATGTGCTGTATTGTTTATGTATGTACTGTACTAGGGATGTCACTTTAACAAAAAATCTAATTCGAAATTCGTTGCAGAATTGTATACAAGTTCGAATTCGAAATCGAATTTCAGTGTTAAAAAAAAGAATAACCTAAACCTAGAAAAAGTCTAAGCTATTTTCAAAGTTTTGGCTACTTTTTTTTTACCATGGTATGTTTGGTATAATTCTTTTCAGCACAGTCTCACCTATATGACCTGACCGTTTACATATATTTTTTGATAATAACATTATTAATTAATTAATATTTAATAAAAAATTCAAATTCGAATTTCTCCCTTCAAGTTTGAATCTCGTGTTTTTATGTAAATTCGAAATTAAATTCGAAATTCGAAAATAATGTGACAGCCCTAGTATGTACTGTATCGTGTGTGTGTTCTGATTGCTCACAGTGGCTCAGGAGGTAGAGCAGTCATCTGGCAATCCGGAGGTTCCCGGTTCGATTCCCGCTCCTCCCGGGCAGTGTGTCGATGTGTCCTTGAGCAAGACACTTAACCCCTAATTGCTCCCGATGAGCAGTTTGGCACCTTGCATGGTCGCCTCCGCCGTTGGTGTGTGAATGTGTGAATGGGTAAAAATGTGAGTAACAAATTGTAAAACGCTTTGGATAAAAGCGCTAT
>NC_140171.1:16778233-16795733 GCF_963971535.1 Notolepis coatsorum
ACACGTCTGTAGTAACGAGGAGAGAGAGACACGTCTGTAGTAACGAGGAGCAGAGAGACACGTCTGTAGTAACGAGCAGAGAGAGACACGTCTGTAGTAACGAGGAGAGAGACACGTCTGTAGTAACGAGGAGAGAGAGACACGTCTGTAGTAACGAGGAGAGAGAGACACGTCTGTAGTAACGAGGAGAGAGAGACACGTCTGTAGTAACGAGGAGCAGAGAGACACGTCTGTAGTAACGAGGAGAGAGAGACACGTCTGTAGTAACGAGGAGAGAGAGAGACACGTCTGTAGTAACGAGGAGAGAGAGACACGTCTGTAGTAACGAGGAGAGAGAGACACGTCTGTAATAACGAGGAGAGAGAGACACGTCTGTAGTAACGAGGAGAGAGAGACACGTCTGTAGTAACGAGGAGCAGAGAGACACGTCTGTAGTAACGAGGAGCAGAGAGACACGTCTGTAGTAACGAGGAGAGAGAGACACGTCTGTAGTAACGAGGAGAGAGAGACACGTCTGTAGTAACGAGGAGAGAGAGACACGTCTGTAGTAAAGAGGAGAGAGAGACACGTCTGTAGTAACGAGGAGAGAGAGACACGTCTGTAGTAACGAGGAGAGAGAGACACGTCTGTAGTAACGAGGAGAGAGAGACACGTCTGTAGTAACGAGGAGAGAGAGACACGTCTGTAGTAACGAGGAGAGAGAGACACGTCTGTAGTAACGAGGAGCAGAGAGACACGTCTGTAGTAACGAGGAGAGAGACACGTCTGTAGTAACGAGCAGAGAGACACGTCTGTAGTAACGAGCAGAGAGACACGTCTGTAGTAACGAGGAGAGAGAGACACGTCTGTAGTAACGAGGAGAGAGAGACACGTCTGTAGTAACGAGCAGAGAGACACGTCTGTAGTAACGAGGAGAGAGAGACACGTCTGTAGTAACGAGGAGAGAGACACGTCTGTAGTAACGAGGAGAGAGAGACACGTCTGTAGTAACGAGCAGAGAGACACGTCTGTAGTAACGAGGAGAGAGAGACACGTCTGTAGTAACGAGGAGAGAGACACGTCTGTAGTAACGAGAGAGAGAGAGACACGTCTGTAGTAACGAGGAGAGAGAGACACGTCTGTAGTAACGAGGAGCAGAGAGACACGTCTGTAGTAACGAGGAGCAGAGAGACACGTCTGTAGTAACGAGGAGAGAGAGACACGTCTGTAGTAACGAGGAGAGAGAGACACGTCTGTAGTAACGAGCAGAGAGACACGTCTGTAGTAACGAGGAGAGAGAGACACGTCTGTAGTAACGAGGAGAGAGAGACACGTCTGTAGTAACGAGGAGAGAGAGACACGTCTGTAGTAACGAGGAGAGAGAGACACGTCTGTAGTAACGAGGAGAGAGAGACACGTCTGTAGTAACGAGGAGAGAGAGACACGTCTGTAGTAACGAGGAGAGAGAGACACGTCTGTAGTAACGAGGAGAGAGACACGTCTGTAGTAACGAGGAGCAGAGAGAGACGTCTGTAGTAACGAGGAGAGAGAGACACGTCTGTAGTAACGAGGAGAGAGAGACACGTCTGTAGTAACGAGGAGCAGAGAGAGACGTCTGTAGTAACGAGGAGAGAGACACGTCTGTAGTAACGAGCAGAGAGAGACACGTCTGTAGTAACGAGGAGCAGAGAGACACGTCTGTAGTAACGAGGAGAGAGAGACACGTCTGTAGTAACGAGGAGAGAGAGAGACGTCTGTAGTAACGAGGAGCAGAGAGACACGTCTGTAGTAACGAGGAGCAGAGAGACACGTCTGTAGTAACGAGGAGAGAGAGACACGTCTGTAGTAACGAGCAGAGAGAGACACGTCTGTAGTAACGAGCAGAGAGACACGTCTGTAGTAACGAGCAGAGAGAGACGTCTGTAGTAACGAGGAGAGAGAGACACGTCTGTAGTAACGAGGAGAGAGAGACACGTCTGTAGTAACGAGGAGAGAGACACGTCTGTAGTAACGAGGAGAGAGAGACACGTCTGTAGTAACGAGGAGAGAGAGACACGTCTGTAGTAACGAGGAGAGAGACACGTCTGTAGTAACGAGGAGCAGAGAGACACGTCTGTAGTAACGAGGAGAGAGAGACACGTCTGTAGTAACGAGGAGAGAGAGACACGTCTGTAGTAACGAGGAGAGAGAGACACGTCTGTAGTAACGAGGAGAGAGAGACACGTCTGTAGTAACGAGGAGCAGAGAGACACGTCTGTAGTAACGAGGAGAGAGAGACACGTCTGTAGTAACGAGGAGCAGAGAGACACGTCTGTAGTAACGAGCAGAGAGAGACACGTCTGTAGTAACGAGGAGAGAGAGACACGTCTGTAGTAACGAGGAGAGAGAGACACGTCTGTAGTAACGAGGAGAGAGAGACACGTCTGTAGTAACGAGGAGAGAGACACGTCTGTAGTAACGAGGAGAGAGAGACACGTCTGTAGTAACGAGCAGAGAGAGACACGTCTGTAGTAACGAGGAGAGAGAGACACGTCTGTAGTAACAAGGAGAGAGACACGTCTGTAGTAACGAGGAGAGAGAGACACGTCTGTAGTAACGAGGAGCAGAGAGACACGTCTGTAGTAACGAGGAGAGAGAGACACGTCTGTAGTAACGAGCAGAGAGACACGTCTGTAGTAACGAGGAGAGAGAGACACGTCTGTAGTAACGAGCAGAGAGACACGTCTGTAGTAACGAGGAGGGAGACACGTCTGTAGTAACGAGGAGAGAGAGACACGTCTGTAGTAACGAGGAGAGAGAGACACGTCTGTAGTAACGAGGAGAGAGAGACACGTCTGTAGTAACGAGGAGCAGAGAGACACGTCTGTAGTAACGAGCAGAGAGAGACACGTCTGTAGTAACGAGGAGAGAGACACGTCTGTAGTAACGAGGAGAGAGAGACACGTCTGTAGTAACGAGGAGAGAGAGACACGTCTGTAGTAACGAGGAGAGAGAGACACGTCTGTAGTAACGAGGAGAGAGAGACACGTCTGTAGTAACGAGGAGAGAGAGACACGTCTGTAGTAACGAGGAGCAGAGAGACACGTCTGTAGTAACGAGCAGAGAGAGACACGTCTGTAGTAACGAGGAGAGAGAGACACGTCTGTAGTAACGAGGAGAGAGAGACACGTCTGTAGTAACGAGGAGAGAGAGACACGTCTGTAGTAACGAGCAGAGAGACACGTCTGTAGTAACGAGGAGAGAGACATGTCTGTAGTAACGAGCAGAGAGACACGTCTGTAGTAACGAGCAGAGAGACACGTCTGTAGTAACGAGCAGAGAGACACGTCTGTAGTAACGAGGAGAGAGAGACACGTCTGTAGTAACGAGGAGAGAGAGACACGTCTGTAGTAACGAGGAGAGGGAGACACGTCTGTAGTAACGAGGAGCAGAGAGACACGTCTGTAGTAACGAGGAGAGAGACACGTCTGTAGTAACGAGCAGAGAGACACGTCTGTAGTAACGAGGAGAGAGACTTTATTTTTGCGTTAGTTTTTTTGCGTTTTCGTTATTTTGCGTTTATTTTTCTGCGTTTGCGATTTTTTCCGTTATTTTTTTTGCGTTTTCGTTTTAGTTTGTCCTTTTTTTTGCGTTTGTTTTTTTTGCATTTTTGTTTTTTTTGCATACATTTTTTTGCGTTTTCGTTTTAGTTAATTTTTTTCGTTCTTGTTTTCGTTAATTCTTTTGTAATTTTTTTTGAGTTTTCGTTTTTTTCGTTATTTTTTAGCGTTTTTTAGCGTTTGTTTTAGTTCGTTCATTTTTTATTTTTTTTGCGTTTTCATTTTAGTTCGTTCGTTTTTTTGCGTTTTCGTTTTAGTTAGTTCATTTTTTTCATTCTTTTTTTCGTTCGTTTTTTTGTGTTCTTTTTTTTGCATTCTTTTTTTTGTGTTCGTTTTCGTTCGTAAAAAAAATTTGCGTTTGTTTTTTTGCGTTTTCGTTTTAGTTCGTTCATTTTTTTGCATAGATTTTTTTTGCGTTTTCATTTTAGTTGCGTTTTTGTTTTAGTTCGTTCGTTTTTTTGCGTTCGTTTTTTTGCGTTCGTTTTTTTTGCGTTAGTTTTTTTGCGTTTTCGTTTTAGTTAGTTCATTTTTTTCGTTATTTTTTTCGTTAATTTTTGTGTTATTTTTTGCGTTTTAGTTTTTTTCGTTATTTTTTTTGCGTTTTTTAGCGTTTTCGTTTTAGTTCGTTAATTTTTTATTTATTTTTTTCATTTTAGTTCGTTCGTTTTTTTGCGTTTTTGTTTTAGTTCGTTCGTTTTTTTGTGTTCGTTTTTTTCCGTTTTGTTTTTTTTGCGTTAATTTTTTTGCGTTTTCGTTTTAGTTAGTTTATTTTTTTCGTTCTTTTTTTTATTATTTTTTTTGTGGAGGAGGCCAGGTACGACACGGTTAGAGGAGGGCCAGGTTAACGCTTCTCTCGTCTGTAGTAACGAGCAGAGAGACACGTCTGTAGTAACGAGCAGAGAGACACGTCTGTAGTAACGAGGAGAAAGAGACACATCTGTAGTAACGAGAAGAAGAGAGACACGTCTGTAGTAACGAGGAGAGAGAGACACGTCTGTAGTAACGAGGAGAGAGAGACACGTCTGTAGTAACGAGGAGAGAGAGACACGTCTGTAGTAACGAGGAGCAGAGAGACACGTCTGTAGTAACGAGAGAGAGACACGTCTGTAGTAACGAGCAGAGAGACACGTCTGTAGTAACGAGGAGCAGAGAGACACGTCTGTAGTAACGAGGAGAGAGAGACACGTCTGTAGTAACGAGCAGAGAGAGACACGTCTGTAGTAACGAGGAGAGAGAGACACGTCTGTAGTAACGAGGAGCAGAGAGACACGTCTGTAGTAACGAGCAGAGAGACACGTCTGTAGTAACGAGGAGAGAGAGACAGGTCTGTAGTAACGAGGAGAGAGAGACACGTCTGTAGTAACGAGGAGAGAGAGACACGTCTGTAGTAACGAGGAGCAGAGAGACACGTCTGTAGTAACGAGGAGAGAGAGACACGTCTGTAGTAACGAGGAGAGAGACACGTCTGTAGTAACGAGGAGAGAGAGACACGTCTGTAGTAACGAGCAGAGAGACACGTCTGTAGTAACGAGGAGAGAGAGACACGTCTGTAGTAACGAGGAGAGAGAGACACGTCTGTAGTAACGAGGAGAGAGAGACACGTCTGTAGTAACGAGGAGAGAGAGACACGTCTGTAGTAACGAGCAGAGAGAGACACGTCTGTAGTAACGAGGAGCAGAGAGACACGTCTGTAGTAACGAGGAGCAGAGAGACACGTCTGTAGTAACGAGGAGAGAGAGACACGTCTGTAGTAACGAGGAGAGAGAGACACGTCTGTAGTAACGAGCAGAGAGACACGTCTGTAGTAACGAGGAGCAGAGAGACACGTCTGTAGTAACGAGGAGCAGAGAGACACGTCTGTAGTAACGAGGAGAGAGAGACACGTCTGTAGTAACGAGGAGAGAGAGACACGTCTGTAGTAACGAGCAGAGAGACACGTCTGTAGTAACGAGGAGAGAGAGACACGTCTGTAGTAACGAGCAGAGAGACACGTCTGTAGTAACGAGCAGAGAGACACGTCTGTAGTAACGAGGAGAGAGAGACACGTCTGTAGTAACGAGGAGAGAGACACGTCTGTAGTAACGAGGAGCAGAGAGACACGTCTGTAGTAACGAGGAGAGAGAGACACGTCTGTAGTAACGAGGAGAGAGAGACACGTCTGTAGTAACGAGGAGAGAGAGACACGTCTGTAGTAACGAGCAGAGAGACACGTCTGTAGTAACGAGGAGCAGAGAGACACGTCTGTAGTAACGAGGAGAGAGAGACACGTCTGTAGTAACGAGGAGAGAGACACGTCTGTAGTAACGAGGAGCAGAGAGACACGTCTGTAGTAACGAGGAGAGAGAGACACGTCTGTAGTAACGAGCAGAGAGACACGTCTGTAGTAACGAGGAGAGAGACACGTCTGTAGTAACGAGGAGAGAGACACGTCTGTAGTAACGAGCAGAGAGACACGTCTGTAGTAACGAGGAGAGAGAGACACGTCTGTAGTAACGAGCAGAGAGAGACAAGATTTTTTTGCTGTAGTTTTTTTGCATTTTCGTTTTTTTGCGTTCTTTTTTGCTTTTCGATTTTTTTTCGTTATTTTTTTGTGCTTTTCGTTTTAGTTTGTTCTTTTTTTGCGTTCTTTTTTTGCGTTTTTTTTTTGTTGTGTGAATTTTTTTGTGTTTTCGTTTTAGTTAGTTCATTTTTTTCGTTCTTTTTTTCGTTCGTTTTCGTTTTCGTTCGTAAACATTTTTTGCGTTTTTTTTTTGCGTTTTCGTTTTAGTTCGTTCATTTTTTTGCGTTAGTTTTTTTCCGTTTTTGTTTTAGTTGCGTTTTTGTTTTAGTTCGTTCGTTTTTTTGCGTTGTTGTTTTTTTTGCGTTAATTTTTTTGCGTTTTCGTTTTAGTTAGTTCATTTTTTTCGTTCTTTTTTTCATTCGTTTTTTTGTGGAGGAGGCCAGGTTAACGCTTCTCTCGTCTGTAGTAACGAGCAGAGAGACACGTCTGTAGTAACGAGGAGAGAGAGACACGTCTGTAGTAACGAGGAGAGAGAGACACGTCTGTAGTAACGAGGAGAGAGAGACACGTCTGTAGTTCTTTCTTTCTTTCTTTCTTTCTTTCTTTCTTTCTTTTATTCTTTCTTTCTTTCTTTCTTTCTTTCTTTCTTTCTTTCTTTCTTTTTTTCTTTCTTTCTTTCTTTTATTCTTTCTTTCTTTCTTTCTTTCTTTCTTTCTTTTTTCTTTCTTTCTTTCTTTCTTTCTTTCTTTCTTTCTTTCTTTCTTTTTTCTTTCTTTCTTTCTTTCTTTCTTTTATTCTTTCTTTCTTTCTTTCTTTTATTCTTTCTTTCTTTCTTTCTTTCTTTCTTTTTTTCTTTCTTTCTTTTTTTCTTTCTTTCTTTCTTTCTTTCTTTCTTTTTTTCTTTCTTTCTTTCTTTCTTTCTTTCTTTTTTTCTTTCTTTCTTTCTTTCTTTCTTTCTTTCTTTCTTTCTTTCTTTCTTTCTTTCTTTCTTTCTTTCTTTCTTTCTTTCTTTCTTTCTTTCTTTCTTTTTTTCTTTCTTTCTTTCTTTCTTTCTTTCTTTCTTTCTTTCTTTCTTTCTTTCTTTCTTTCTTTCTTTCTTTCTTTCTTTCTTTCTTTCTTTCTTTCTTTCTTTCTTTCTTTCTTTCTTTCTTCCTTTTATTCTTTCTTTCTTTCTTTCTTTCTTTCTTTCTTTCTTTCTTTCTTTCTTTCTTTCTTTCTTTCTTTCTTTCGAGAGACACGTCTGTAGTAACGAGGAGCAGAGAGACACGTCTGTAGTAACGAGGAGCAGAGAGACACGTCTGTAGTAACGAGGAGAAAGAGACACATCTGTAGTAACGAGAAGAAGAGAGACACGTCTGTAGTAACGAGGAGAGAGAGACACGTCTGTAGTAACGAGGAGAGAGAGACACGTCTGTAGTAACGAGGAGAGAGAGACACGTCTGTAGTAACGAGGAGCAGAGAGACACGTCTGTAGTAACGAGAGAGAGACACGTCTGTAGTAACGAGCAGAGAGACACGTCTGTAGTAACGAGGAGCAGAGAGACACGTCTGTAGTAACGAGGAGAGAGAGACACGTCTGTAGTAACGAGGAGAGAGACACGTCTGTAGTAACGAGGAGAGAGACACGTCTGTAGTAACGAGGAGAGAGAGACACGTCTGTAGTAACGAGGAGAGAGAGACACGTCTGTAGTAACGAGGAGCAGAGAGACACGTCTGTAGTAACGAGGAGAGAGAGACACGTCTGTAGTAACGAGGAGAGAGAGACACGTCTGTAGTAACGAGCAGAGAGAGACACGTCTGTAGTAACGAGGAGAGAGAGACACGTCTGTAGTAACGAGGAGAGACACGTCTGTAGTAACGAGGAGAGAGAGACACGTCTGTAGTAACGAGGAGAGAGAGACACGTCTGTAGTAACGAGCAGAGAGAGACACGTCTGTAGTAACGAGGAGAGAGAGACACGTCTGTAGTAACGAGGAGCAGAGAGACACGTCTGTAGTAACGAGCAGAGAGACACGTCTGTAGTAACGAGGAGAGAGAGACACGTCTGTAGTAACGAGGAGAGAGAGACACGTCTGTAGTAACGAGGAGAGAGACACGTCTGTAGTAACGAGGAGAGAGACACGTCTGTAGTAACGAGGAGAGAGAGACAGGTCTGTAGTAACGAGGAGAGAGAGACACGTCTGTAGTAACGAGGAGAGAGAGACACGTCTGTAGTAACGAGGAGCAGAGAGACACGTCTGTAGTAACGAGCAGAGAGACACGTCTGTAGTAACGAGGAGAGAGAGACAGGTCTGTAGTAACGAGGAGAGAGAGACACGTCTGTAGTAACGAGGAGAGAGAGACACGTCTGTAGTAACGAGGAGCAGAGAGACACGTCTGTAGTAACGAGGAGAGAGAGACACGTCTGTAGTAACGAGGAGAGAGACACGTCTGTAGTAACGAGGAGAGAGAGACACGTCTGTAGTAACGAGCAGAGAGACACGTCTGTAGTAACGAGGAGAGAGAGACACGTCTGTAGTAACGAGGAGAGAGAGACACGTCTGTAGTAACGAGGAGAGAGAGACACGTCTGTAGTAACGAGGAGAGAGAGACACGTCTGTAGTAACGAGCAGAGAGACACATCTGTAGTAACGAGCAGAGAGACACGTCTGTAGTAACGAGGAGAGAGACACGTCTGTAGTAACGAGCAGAGAGACACATCTGTAGTAACGAGGAGAGAGAGACACGTCTGTAGTAACGAGGAGAGAGAGACACGTCTGTAGTAACGAGGAGAGAGAGACACGTCTGTAGTAACGAGGAGAGAGAGACACGTCTGTAGTAACGAGGAGAGAGAGACACGTCTGTAGTAACGAGGAGAGAGAGACACGTCTGTAGTAACGAGGAGCAGAGAGACACGTCTGTAGTAACGAGGAGCAGAGAGACACGTCTGTAGTAACGAGGAGCAGAGAGACACGTCTGTAGTAACGAGGAGAGAGAGACACGTCTGTAGTAACGAGGAGAGAGAGACACGTCTGTAGTAACGAGGAGAGAGAGACACGTCTGTAGTAACGAGGAGCAGAGAGACACGTCTGTAGTAACGAGGAGAGAGAGACACGTCTGTAGTAACGAGGAGAGAGAGACACATCTGTAGTAACGAGGAGAGAGAGACACGTCTGTAGTAACGAGGAGAGAGACACGTCTGTAGTAACGAGGAGAGAGAGACACGTCTGTAGTAACGAGGAGAGAGAGACATGTCTGTAGTAACGAGGAGCAGAGAGACACGTCTGTAGTAACGAGGAGGTAGTAACGAGGAGCAGAGAGACACGTCTGTAGTAACGAGGAGAGAGAGACACGTCTGTAGTAACGAGGAGAGAGACACGTCTGTAGTAACGAGCAGAGAGACACGTCTGTAGTAACGAGGAGAGAGAGACACGTCTGTAGTAACGAGGAGAGAGAGACACGTCTGTAGTAACGAGGAGAGAGAGACACGTCTGTAGTAACAAGGAGCAGAGAGACACGTCTGTAGTAACGAGGAGAGAGAGACACGTCTGTAGTAACGAGGAGAGAGAGACACGTCTGTAGTAACGAGGAGAGAGAGACACGTCTGTAGTAACGAGGAGAGAGACACGTCTGTAGTAACGAGGAGCAGAGAGACACGTCTGTAGTAACGAGGAGAGAGAGACACGTCTGTAGTAACGAGGAGAGAGAGACACGTCTGTAGTAACGAGGAGAGAGAGACACGTCTGTAGTAACGAGGAGAGAGACACGTCTGTAGTAACGAGGAGAGAGAGACACGTCTGTAGTAACGAGGAGAGAGAGACACGTCTGTAGTAACGAGGAGAGAGAGACACGTCTGTAGTAACGAGGAGAGAGAGACACGTCTGTAGTAACGAGGAGAGAGAGACGTCTGTAGTAACGAGGAGCAGAGAGACACGTCTGTAGTAACGAGGAGAGAGAGACACGTCTGTAGTAACGAGCAGAGAGACACGTCTGTAGTAACGAGGAGAGAGAGACACGTCTGTAGTAACGAGGAGAGAGACACGTCTGTAGTAACGAGGAGAGAGAGACACGTCTGTAGTAACGAGGAGAGAGAGACACGTCTGTAGTAACGAGGAGAGAGAGACACGTCTGTAGTAACGAGGAGAGAGAGACACGTCTGTAGTAACGAGGAGAGAGAGACGTCTGTAGTAACGAGGAGAGAGAGACGTCTGTAGTAACGAGGAGAGAGACACGTCTGTAGTAACGAGGAGAGAGAGACGTCTGTAGTAACGAGGAGAGAGAGACACGTCTGTAGTAACGAGGAGAGAGACACGTCTGTAGTAACGAGGAGAGAGAGACGTCTGTAGTAACGAGGAGAGAGAGACGTCACACACACATGTACAAATACTGAGTAACGAGCACACATACATGTAAATACTGTGAGTAACAAACACACAGACATGTAAATACTGTGAGTAACAAACACACAGACATGTAAATACTGTGAGTAACAAACACACAAACATGTACAAATACTGTGAGTAACAAACACACAGACATGTTAACAAACACACAGACATGTACAAATACTGTGAGTAACAAACACACAGACATGTACAAATACTGTGAGTAACAAACACACAGACATGTACAAATACTGAGTAACGAACACACAGACATGTACAAATACTGAGTAACAAACACACAAACATGTACAAATACTGTGAGTAATGAACACACAGACATGTACAAATACTGTGAGTAATGAACACACAGACATGTACAAATACTGTGAGTAACAATCACACAGACATGTACAAATACTGAGTAACAAACTCACAGACATGTACAAATACTGAGTAACAAACACACAGACATGTACAAATACTGTGAGTAACAAACACACAAACATGTACAAATACTACGAGTAACAAACACACAGACATGTACAAATACTGTGAGTAACAAACACACAGACATGTACAAATACTGTGAGTAACAAACACACAGACATGTAAATATACTGAGTAACGAACACACAAACATGTACAAAGTACCTCGTTCTATGGAGTGTGACAGTATTGATGTGGAATAACTTCACCAGATTATTCACGGCGGTGGACAACAGGGTCTTTGATTGAGGATAGAGTTTATTGACAGAATGACATATTGCAACATGGAGAGACCTAGATTACAGCAATGGCCCTATAGCCTATCTAAAGAACGGTAAGCTAACGCAGTGTTTATACAGGAGAGTAGACAAAACTAAGTGCACTATGAGAAGGACGTATGTGTGTGTATATGTGTGTACATTATGTGTAGAGAGAGAGGGCAGGGGGGGTAGTGTGTGTAGATAGATGTCTGGGAGTGAAGGGCTATGTGTATGCAATTGTACATTTGTGTGTGTGTGTGTGCGCGCGTGCGTGCGTGTGTGTGTGTGTGTGTGTGTTAGAAAGAGAGAGAGAAAGAGAGAAGTGTGTTGGAAAATTACAGCCGAAACTGTAGCTCCATTCATTCTCAAATATTTCCAAAATCATTTTGAGAGAAATGTAACTTAATATGTGTTTTTTTTCTTTTTTTCTTTTTGCATTAAATGGTCTGCATTTTATTTGGCGCTTTTATCCAAAGCGCTTTACAACTTTATATGCCTCACATTCACTCAGACATTCACACACCAACGGTGGAGGCAACCATGCAGCAAGGTGCCGACCTGCTCATTGGGAGCAGTTAGGGGGTTAAGTGTCTGAGCGTAGAGGAGTAATGTTTCCTGTTGTTACGACAACGCTGACTGAGCGTAGAGGAATCACCTGTGAGGTCATGCCACACCAGAAGTTAGAGTAGGCCGCTCGGGACTCCAGCATGGGCGCCACGACGGTCTTGTTCTCGCCCATCAGCTTCCACAGCACGTCCTGATTGGTCAGCAGGTTGTCACAGTCAGCCAACTAGAGAGAGCACACAAGACAGGAGAAGACGGAATGAAATTAGCACCAATCAGGGGCTGAACGGTAGCATGAATATAGATTTTGTAATATGAAAACCACAGAATATCTGTATTGCAAAGGGGACAGTATTTGTATAATGTATAATTAACATATTATAATTGACGTATACATAACTAACCTTCTTACTGTCTGTACTAGGCCTGTCCCCGACTAAGGATTTGTATAGTTGACTTTGATTGGCCACAATTTGCCGATAGTCGACTGGAATGCAAAAAAAAGAATAATAATTATTATATATACGGTATATATTTATTTTTTGGGGGGGGGGGTCATTCCATTTGGGCTGTGGGGGTGCTTAATGTCTGAAGGAGTCGACTGAAGGCTTCTTGTCCTCTGCAATAGCATGCAAGTGGTCCACTGATGGATACATCTTGATATTTGTCTAGTGTGTTCATTAGATGGGTGAAATCCTCTTTCAGTGCCTCTGTGCCCGTTTTCTTAGGCAGTTAGCCTCGCTTGTACGCGCGCCATTAGCATTAGCCACGCTTCTAGGCCTCTTTGCTTTTGGAAAGAATGATAAAAAAATATATATTAGACTTTTTCTTTTTCATTCTGCCAAGAGGTTGAGAGTCGACTGCGGCTCCTTTCGATCGATTAGTCGACTATTCGACTAGTCGAGGTCAGCTCTAGTCTGTACTATTATGTACCTTACTACTATGCTACAATATTTATACTACTACCTATCATGCTAATATGTCTATATACTACTATCAAGTTTGACACTATTTGGCGAACAACGCCACTGACCCTTAGCTGCCAGAGATGTACCCTTCCTGCTGACTTATTGTTCACAACTTTGGATAAAAGCGTCATCTAAATCAGTGTTTCTCAACTGGTGGGTCGCGACCCAAAAGTGGGTCGCGGGGCCATTTTGAGAAAAAAAAAGTAAAAAAAAAAACCTTTTTTTTTTTTACTTTTTTTTTTCACTACCTATCTTTGTGAAAGTGGCTTCTCAGCTCTGGTCCAGCTGAAGACAAAGCGGAGGAACAGATTGGACATTGAGCATGACCTCAGAGTTGCTTTGTCTACAATCACCCCAGACTTTGAGACTCTTGTCAGGAGCAAACATCATCCCCAGTTATCCCATTAGTCCCCTGCATGTTAAGCTAAGAATTCTGCTAAGAAGGATATATTATTTATTATTATTATTATTTTATTTCATTGTGATTTTAGCCCTTAGTTGCACTTTTGTTGCAACCCCAGTTATCCCATTAGTTCCCCCAAACGTAGGTCTGTTATGTTAAGCTAAGAAGTCTGCTAAGAAGCATAATTATTTATTATTATTATTTAATTTCATTGGGTCTTTAGCCCTAGTTGCACTTTTATTGCAATCCCAGTTATCCCATTAGTTCCCCCAAACTTAGGTCTGTTATGTTAAGCTAATAAATCTGCTAAGAAGCATATATTATTTATTATTCTTTTATTTCATTGGGTTTTTAGCAATAGTTGCACTTTTGTTGCACTTTTTTGTGTTTATTTCATGTTTTGAAAGATTGCGTATTACTGCAAATATTATTTTTTTACATAAATCATAGTGGTTCAAAATTTTGGGTCGCGACTTAATGACTAAGGAAAATGTTGGGTCCCGAGGCTAGACCAGTTGAGAACCACTGATCTAAATGACTAAATGTGTAAATGTAAATGTTATTATATTACATACAATCAACGAGTGTTAGCAGAGAGAATGAGGAGTGGAAATACAGTATGTTATGTTTTGAGATTTGGTCATCAGTAGGACAACGTCCAGCAGGAAATTATTCCCATAATCATTGTAGAGCTACTGGAACTGCTTCAGAACGGTGCCCAGTTCAGATGCTCTGACTGGGGATAAGTGCTGTTGTTCTTTGTTGCCTGTTGTTCTGGCTGCCTGTTGTTCTGGCCGCCTGTTGTTCTGGCTGCCTGTTGTTCTGGCTGCCTGTTGTTCTGGCTGCCTGTTGTTCTGGCTGCCTGTTGTTCTGACTGCCTGTTGTTCTGGCTGCCTGTTGTTCTGGCTGCCTGTTGTTCTGGCTGCCTGTTGTTCTGGCTGCCTGTTGTTCTGCCTGCCTGTTGTTCTGACTGTCTGTTGTTCTGGCTGCCTGTTGTTCTGGTTGCCTGGTGTTCTGGCTGCCTGTTGTTCTGGCTGCCTGTTGTTCTGGCTGCCTGTTGTTCTGGTTTTGCCGCAACTGTTTTATTTTGGCTTTCCGTTGCAAACTAGAATTTTAACAAAAAAAATATGCCACAAGTCAGATCTCAGCTGCAATATCTGTCCAAATCAATCACGCATACACAGTAGTACATACAAACACACACAGCCGCCCAAACCACCACTAACCACTGAATGAGTCACATGTGGGGGGAAAAAACCACTCTGATCACAGAGCACTGTGGGTATATAAGTAGACGGTGCCCTTTCATTTCATAACCTATTATTTCACACTGCCCCGCGCCGACAGAGGACGGCGCAGTATTTATATATCTCCACTAGGACGCGCTCCGCGCTGCCAGCTGTGTGTTTTAGGCTGCTTTCTGTTCCACATCCAGAGATCCAGACCAGACAGCTTCCTCCCCTCAGCGTTTAGCCCTATAGTGTGCGTTCATATGTATATTTCAACACCAGGGGTCCTGGGCTGCAGAGTTAATTCACCAGCAGCCTAGTAGATTGATAGCCTATGCTATCTTAATTGAATAGACACCCCCCCTCCCCCTACACAGACACATACACACACACACGCACACACACACACACACACACATACACACACACACACACGCACGCACGCACGCACACACACACACACACACACACACACACACACACACACGCACGCACACACACACACACACACGCACACGCATACGCACACACACACACACACGCACACACACACACACACACACATTGTACTGCTGAACAGAACCAATTTGACTGATTAACCCTGTAACCTAATTATACCTTTAAATAGGACTTTTAATTTTCATTATATGGATGATGATGATGATGATGAGGAATTAATTAATTATTGTTGCATCCTGGCTACAGAGTAATTTGTGCCATCTCTCTCTCTTGCTCTCTCTCTCTATATCTCTTTATCTCTCTCTTTCTTTTTTGCTCTCTCTCTCCATCTCTCTATCTTTCTCTCTCTCTCTCTTTTGCTCTTGCTCTCCCCCCTCTCTGTCTCCCTCTCTCAATCTTTCTCTCTTGCTCTCTCTCTCTCTCTCTTGTTGGATCTGTATTATTTAAGGGGGAAAAGTTTAAACTATTCAAATTAATTTGTGGAGAAAAGCCCAGCTGAGGCACAAGTGAAAGATGTCAAGTTGGAATCTTTGAAAGAAGGAATAAGAAAACAGACGTAATAATAATAAAGTTAGCAGAACTCGCCTGGAGCCTCGTCGCCTCGCCGCATACGACGACAGATTCCAAAAAGAGGTCCGAGGAGCTGTGCGTTGCATTAAAAAGCCTTTAATTATTCACGGGAAAGCCTTAAAAACATGTTAAAAAACATACCAACGCGTTGTGGCTCAATGTTTTTTAACCCGTGTCCGTGAATAATTAAAGACTTTTTAAACGCATCACAGAGCACCTCTGACCTCCGACCCCTCTTTGGAATCGTCCACCATGTGCAACAACGCTATGCGAGGCGGGGAAAGTATTTCAAACTAGTCATGTAACTTTATTTAGTGGAGCCTATTATACTGTACAACCGGTCACTGCACTGTCACTGGTTTTGTTTTATTGTGTATAAAACCATATAGATCAGTGTATATAACCATATACAGTAGGTCAGTGTATAAAACCATATAGATCAGTGTATATGACCATAATACAGTAGGTCAGTGTATATAACCATATACAGTAGGTCAGTGTATATAACTATATACAGTAGGTCAGTGTATATAACCATAATACAGTAGGTCAGTGTATATGACCATATAGGTCAGTGTATATAATGAAATGTTGTGCAGTGAAGTTTTAATAATTAAATAATCCATAGGATGAGTAGATGAATACCTAGTTCTTTTTTTGTTTTATTTTGATGTGTACATGCTGGCACATGTCATACAAGGAATATTCTTACTGGTTTAAAATAAACAATTTGATATTTCCCATCTTTGCTGAGCAAGATTTCTGTGTAAAAGGAATGCGAGGCTTGTCCCTTATAGACGCCCGGCCCAAATAAAGACAGCGTGAGTTCAGTGAATGAAGCGAATAAAAGCCCAGGCTATGAATCTAAGTTGTATGGTAGTCAGTCACTATGGGCCTGACAGTTTGTACATACAGTACTGTATGTAATACTGTGTAGTAGGGCTGACCCTGATTAGTCTAATAGTCGACTAATCAATTGAAAGGAGCCGTAGTCGACTGCCAACCTCTTAGTCGAATGCAAAAATGAATATGTAAAAAAGAAATATTATCATTTTTATTTCTTTTTTTATCATTCTTTCCAAAAGCAAAGAGGCCTAGAAGCGTGGCTAACGCTAATGCGCGCATACCAGCGAGGCTAACTGCCTAAGAAAACACTGAAGGCACTGACAGAGGATTTCACCCGTCTAATGAACACACTAGAGTAGACAAATATCAAGATGTATCCATCAGTGGACCAATTGCATGCTTTTGCAGAGGACAAGGAGCCTTCAGTCGACTCCTTCAGACATTAAGCACCCCCACAGCCCAAATGGAATAAAAAATAAATAAAAAAAAAGTATTCATACTTTTTTTTTTTTTTTTTGCATTCAGGGGGGTAGTCGACTATTGGCTAATTTCGACCAATCAAAGTCGACTATGTGGATGCCAGTCAGGGACAGCCCTACTGTGTAGTATGTGAAGTATGTCTCCTCCTATTCACAGCCACACCAGTCTCCACAACACGCTCTTTGGACAGAGGCTTCTTACACACTGCTGTCCGTATGTGGCAGCGGGCTTCCAGAGCGATCAGAGACGCTGGTCTTGAGAGTTACCTCCTGACCCACGCCCCACATGGACCGCTGAGCTGCAGTGAACCATGTGATTGGCCGCTGAGCTGCAGTGAACCTTATGATTGGCCAACTGGAGGTAATCTGACTTGGCTATTGGCTACTATAGTATTCTTGTTTTATTCAAACTATCCCTTTGAGGTTAGCTGGGGATCGTTTTGAATCTGCTGTATGTTATACTAGCAAGACATGATGTATTGTGAAGCTGAACAATTAAATAATATAAGTCTATATAAATGGACTGCATTTATATGGTGCTTTTATCCAAAGCGCTTTACAATTTGTTCCTCACATTATTACCCATTCACTCACACATCGGGAGCAGTTAAGGGAGGTTAAGTGTCTTGCTCAAGGACACTTCCACACGCTGCCCCTGGGAGGAGCGGGAATCGAACTGTGGGAAACTCCGGATTACCAGACGACCGCTCTACCTCCCGAGCCACCGTCGCCCCCCCTCGATATATCATAAAGTGTATATATTTGACAGTTTTTGACAGAGACGTCAAGTGGAG
>NC_140171.1:16800733-16802318 GCF_963971535.1 Notolepis coatsorum
TACAGGTAGCAGTCTTTATGGTCGTAGACAGCCCTAAGTTGACCTACAGGTAGCAGTCTTTATGGTCGTAGACAGCCCTAAGTTGACCTACAGGTAGCAGTCTTTATGGTCGTAGACAGCCCTAAGCTGACCTACCGGTATCAGTCTTTATGGACGTAGACAGCCCTAAGCTGACCTACCGGTATCAGTCTTTATGGACGTAGACAGCCCTAAGCTGACCTACCGGTAGCAGTCTTTATGGTCGTAGACAGCCCTAAGCTGACCTACAGGTAGCAGTCTTTATGGACGTAGACAGCCCTAAGTTGACCTACAGGTAGCAGTCTTTATGGTCGTAGACAGCCCTAAGTTGACCTACAGGTAGCAGTCTTTATGGTCGTAGACAGCCCTAAGTTGACCTACAGGTAGCAGTCTTTATGGTCGTAGACAGCCCTAAGCTGACCTACCGGTATCAGTCTTTATGGACGTAGACAGCCCTAAGCTGACCTACCGGTATCAGTCTTTATGGACGTAGACAGCCCTAAGCTGACCTACCGGTAGCAGTCTTTATGGACGTAGACAGCCCTAATATGACCTACCCGGTAGCAGTCTTTATGGTCGTAGACAGCCCTAAGCTGACGTACAGGTAGCAGTCTTTATGGTCGTAGACAGCCCTAATATGACCTACCGGTAGCAGTCTTTATGGACGTAGACAGCCCTAATATGACCTACCGGTAGCAGTCTTTATGGTCGTAGACAGCCCTAAGCTGACCTACAGGTAGCAGTCTTTATGGACGTAGACAGCCCTTCGTTGACCTACAGGTAGCAGTCTTTATGGTCGTAGACAGCCCTAAGCTGACCTACAGGTAGCAGTCTTTATGGTCGTAGACAGCCCTAAGCTGACCTACAGGTAGCAGTCTTTATGGTCGTAGACAGCCCTAAGCTGACCTACCGGTAGCAGTCTTTATGGACGTAGACAGCCCTAAATTGACCTACAGGTAGCAGTCTTTATGGACGTAGACAGCCCTAAGTTGACCTAACAGGTAGCAGTCTTTATGGTCGTAGACAGCCCTAAGCTGACCTACAGGTAGCAGTCTTTATGGTCGTAGACAGCCCTAAGCTGACCTACAGGTAGCAGTCTTTATGGTCGTAGACAGCCCTAAGCTGACCTACCGGTAGCAGTCTTTATGGTCGTAGACAGCCCTAAGCTGACCTACTGGTAGCAGTCTTTATGGGCGTAGACAGCCCTAAGCTGACCTACAGGTAGCAGTCTTTATGGACGTAGACAGCCCTAAGCTGACCTACAGGTAGCAGTCTTTATGGTCGTAGACAGCCCTAAGCTGACCTACAGGTAGCAGTCTTTATGGTCGTAGACAGCCCTAAGCTGACCTACAGGTAGCAGTCTTTATGGACGTAGACAGCCCTAAGTTGACCTACAGGTAGCAGTCTTTATGGTCGTAGACAGCCCTAAGCTGACCTACAGGTAGCAGTCTTTATGGTCGTAGACAGCCCTAAGCTGACCTACTGGTAGCAGTCTTTATGGTCGTAGACAGCCCTAAGCTGACCTACAGGTAGCAGTCTTTATGGACGTAGACAGCCCTAAGCTGAC
>NC_140171.1:16802518-16825455 GCF_963971535.1 Notolepis coatsorum
ATGCGTACACACAAGCCACAGGTCCCATATTATGGTAAACTGGTGAAATGGATACCAGTACAATAATCATGTCAGTGGTTGAGTCTACAAGGCCCGTGACGAATGAGGACCGTATAGAGACCCTTCTGCTGTGGCTCCGCTCTGGAAAACCAAGCTGTGTGCTGATATCTTTTGGAGAGAGACCTCAGGGCAGTGAACGGAGCCACACTGCATCCCAGCGACCTGTCAGTGCAAGCGCCCGCACGTCCCCAGCGTCTCTCCCAGAGTCTCTACTCCCCGGGGGGGCGCGCGGCTTGGTTTTCGGAAGCCGAGTCTTGCCCACATGAGATGAGGTTGAGGAAAAAAAGGGTCTGTAGTCTCAACCACTAAGGTGCTTATTTCACCTTACCGTGAGTGTTATTGTCTGCCCTCAAGTAAAAAATTTGCGAGAAATCTAATTTAAACCTTGCAGTCCTCCATGCTTACAGTGCCTAGGTTTCTCATTTTATTTGCTGTGAAGCACTTTAAGATGGAATTCTTTTTATGAAAGGTGCAATAAAAATAACGTTATTATTATTATTATTATTATTATTATTATTATTATTATTATTATTATTATTATTATTATTATTATTATTATTATTATTATTATTATTATTATTATTATTATTATACTTATTGCTACTGTACGTTGCATTATGAACACATTATAACATTAGGTTGTGTGTGTGTGTGTGTGTGTGTGTGTGTGTGTGTGTGTGTGTGTGTGTGTGCGTGTGTGTGTGTCAGTGGCTATGGCCATGCGGATGAGGTGGGGCCGAAGCACTGGACTAATCTCCGCTATGAACGTGTCATGAAGCTTCGCCAGGCAGCGCTGGACACGGCGCGCGAGATATGGGCCGACTACTTCCTGGTACGTACAACTGAACTGTCCTCCACTTGACGTCTCTGTGAAAAACAGAGTCAAATATATACAGTTTATTATATATCGAGGGGGGGGACGGTGGCTCGGGAGGTAGAGCGGTCGTCTGGTAATCCGGAGGTTCCCACAGTTCGATTCCCGCTCCTCCCAGGGGCAGCGTGTGGAAGTGTCCTTGAGCAAGACACTTAACCTCCTACTGTAACTGCTCCCGATGAGCGAATGTGTGAGTGAATGGTTAAAAATGTGAGGAACAGGGGCGCTCTAGTAGCACACCATGTATCGCGCTGCGTCACGAAGTGGCCGTCCGGGTTCGCTTCCCACTCCCGGTGACATTTGTCGCATGTCTTCCCCGCCTCTTCTTCCGTTCATCCTCTCCTCATCTGTCGGATTGTAATTGTAACCGCTTTGGATAAAAGCGCCATATAAATGCAGTCCATTTATATAGACTTATATTATTTAATTGTTCACCTTCACAATACATCGTCTTGCTAGTATAACATACAGCAGATTCAAAACGATCCCCAGCTAACCTCAAAGGGATAGTTTGAATAAAACAAGAATACTATAGAGCCAATAGCCAAGTCAGATTACCTCCAGTTGGCCAATCACAAGGTTCACTGCAGCTCAGCGGCCAATCACATGGTTCACTGCAGCTCATCGGTCCATGCGGGGCGTGGGTCAGGAGGTAACTCTCAAGACCAGCGTCTCTGATCGCTCTGGAAGCCCGCTGCCACATACGGACAGCAGTGTGTAAGAAGCCTCTGACCAAAGAGCGTGTTGTGGAGACTGGTGTGGCTGTAGGAGGAGACATACTTCACATACTCCACAGTAGGGCTGTCCCCGACTAAGGATTTGGATAGTCGACTTTGATTGGTCGAAATTGGCCGATAGTCCCCCTGAATGCACAACAAAAAATAAAAGTATGAATACTTTTTTTAAATTTTAATTCTTTATTCCATTTGGGCTGTGGAGCGTGCTTAATGTCTGAAGGAGTCAACGGAAGGCTTCTTGTCCTCTGCAAAAGCATGCAATTGGTCCACTGATGGATACATCTTGATATTTGTCTACTCTAGTGTGTTCATTAGATCGGTGAAATCCTCTTTCAGTGCCTTCAGTGTTTTCTTAGGCAGTTAGCCTCGCTGGTATGCGCGCATTAGCGTTAGCCACGCTTCTAGGCCTCTTTGCTTTTGGAAAGAATGATAAAAAAAGAAATAAAAATGATAATATTTCTTTTTTACATATTCTTTTTTGCATTCGACTAAGAGGTTGGCAGTCCACTACGGCTCCTTTCAATGATTAGTCGACTATTAGACTAATCAGGGTCAGCCCTACTACACAGTATTACATATAGTACTGTATGTACAAACTGTCAGGCCCATAGTGACTGACTACCATACAACTTAGATTCATAGCCTGGGCTTTTATTCGCTTCATTCACTGAACTCACGCTGTCTTTATTTGGGCCGGGCGTCTATAAGGGACAAGCCTCGCATTCCTTTTACACAGAAATCTTGCTCAGCAAAGATGGGAAATATCAAATTGTTTATTTAAACCAGTATGGATATTCCTTGTATGACATGTGCCAGCATGTACACATCAAAATAAAACAAAAAAAGAACTAGGTATTCATCTACTCATCCTATGGATTATTTAATTATTAAAACTTCACTGCACAACATTTCGTTATATACACTGACCTATATGGTCATATACACTGACCTACTGTATTATAGTTATATACACTGACCTACTGTATATGGTTATATACACTGACCTACTGTATATGGTTATATACACTGACCTACTGTATATGGTTATATACACTGACCTACTGTATATGGTTATTACACTGACCTACTGGCTCCACTAAATAAAGTTACATGACTGGTTTGAAATACTTTCCCCGCCTCGCATAGCGTTGTTGCACATGGTGGACGATTCCAAAGAGGGGTCGGAGGTCAGAGGTGCTGCTCTGTGATGCGTTAAAAAAAGCCTTTAATTATTCACGGACACGGGTTAAAAAACGTTGAGCCACACCGCGTCGGTATGTTTTTTAACATGTTTTTAAGGCTTTCCCGTGAATAATTAAAGGCTTTTTAATGCAGCACACAGCTCCTCGGACCTCTTTTTGGAATCTGTCGTCGTATGCGGCGAGGCGACGAGGCTCCAGGCGAGTTCTGCTAACTTTATTATTATTACGTCTGTTTTCTTCTTCCTTCTTTCAAAGACTCCAACTTGACATCTTTCACTTGTGCCTCAGCTGGGCTTTTCTCCACAAATTAATTTGAATAGTTTAAACTTTTCCCCATTAAATAATACAGATCCAACAAGAGAGAGAGAGAGAGAGAGCAAGAGAGAAAGATTGAGAGAGGGAGACAGAGAGGGGGGGAGAGCAAGAGCAAAAGAGAGAGAGAGAAAGATAGAGAGATGGAGAGAGAGCAAGAGAGAGAGATAAATATATATATATATATATATAGAGAGAGAGAGAGAGAGAGAGAGAGAGCAAGAAAGAAAGAGAGAGATAAAGAGATATAGAGAGAGAGAGCAAGAGAGAGAGAGAGAGAGATGGCACAAATTACTCTGTAGCCAGGATGCAACAATAATTAATTAATTCCTCATCATCATCATCATCATCATCCATATAATGAAAATTAAAAGTCCTATTTAAAGGTATAATTAGGTTACAGGGTTAATCAGTCAAATTGGTTCTGTTCAGCAGTACAATGTGTGTGTGTGTGTGGTGTGTGTGCGTGCGTGCGCGCGCGCGCGCGCGTGTGTGTGTGTGCGTGCGTGCGTGCGTGTGTGTGTGTGTGTGTGTGTGTGTGTGTGTGTGTGTGTGTCTGTGTAGGGGGAGGGGGGGGGTGTCTATTCAATTAAGATAGCATAGGCTATCAATCTACTAGGCTGCTGGTGAATTAACTCTGCAGCCCAGGACCCTCTGGTGTTGAAATATACATACAAACGCACACTATAGAGGGTTAAACGCAGAGGGGAGGAAGCTGTCTGGTTTGGATCTCTGGATGTGGAACAGAAAGCAGCCTAAAACACACAGCTGGCAGCGCGGAGCGCGTCCTAGTGGAGATATATAAATACTGCGCCGTCCTCTGTCGGCGCGGGGCAGTGTGAAATAATAGGTTATGAAATGAAAGGGCGCGGTCTACTTATATACCCACAGTGCTCTGTGATCAGAGTGGGTTTTTTCTCCACATGTGACTCACTCAGTGGTTAGTGGTGGTTTGGGCGGTTGTGTGTGTGTTTGTATGTATGCGTGATTGATTTGGACAGATATTGCAGCTGAGATCTGACTTGTGGCATATTTTCTGTTCAAAGTCTAGTTTGCAACGGAAAGCCAAAATAAAACAGTCGCGGCAAAACCAGCCAGAACAACAGGCAGCCAGAACAACAGGCAACCAGAACACCAGGCAGCCAGAACAACAGGCGGCCAGAACAACAGGCGGCCAGAACAACAGGCAGCCAGAACAACAGGCAGCCAGAACAACAGGCAGTCAGAACAACACGCAGCCAGAACAACAGGCGGCCAGAACAACAGGCGGCCAGAACAACAGGCAGCCAGAACAACAGGCAGCCAGAACAACAGGAAACCAGAACACCAGGCAGCCAGAACAACAGGAAACCAGAACACCAGGCAGCCAGAACAACAGGCAGCCAGAACAACAGACAACCAGAACACCAGGCAGCCAGAACAACAGGCAGCCAGAACACCAGACAACCAGAACACCAGGCAGCCAGAACAACAGGCAGCCAGAACAACAGACAACCAGAACAACAGGCAGCCAGAACAACAGGCAGCCAGAACAACGGCACTTATCCCCAGTCAGAACATCTGAACTGCAACTCGTGGGCACAGTTCTGAAGCAGGTCCAGTAGCTCTACAATGATTATTTATGGGAATAATTTCCTGCTGGACGTCCTACTGATGACCAAATCTCTAACATAACACATACTGTATTTCCACTCCTCATTCTCTCTGCTAACACTCGTTGATTGTATGTAATATAATAACATTTACATTTACACATTTAGTCATTTAGCTGGTCCGCTTTTATCCAAAGTTGTGAACAATAAGTCAGCAGGAAGGGTACATCTCTGGCAGCTAAGGGTCAGTGGCATTGTCCGTCAAATAGTGTCAAACTTGATAGTAGTATAGACATATTAATATAGTAATATAAATATTGTAGCATAGTAGTAAGGTACATAATAGTACAGACTAGAGCTGACCTCGACTAGTCGAATAGTCGACTAATCGGTCGAAAGGAGCCGCAGTCGACTCTCAACCTCTTGGCAGAATGAAAAAAAAAGTCTAATATATATATTTTTGTATCATTCTTTCCAAAAGCAAAGAGGCCTAGAAGCGTGGCTAACGCTAATGGTGCGCATACAGGCGAGGCTAACTGCCTAAGAAAACGGGCACAGATGCACTGAAAGAGGATTTCACCCATCTAATGAACACACTAGATAAATATCAAGATGTATCCATCAGTGGACCAATTGCATGCTATTGCAGAGGACAAGAAGCCTTCAGTCGACTCCTTCAGACATTAAGCAACCCCCCCAGCCCAAATGCAATGACCCCCCCCCCCCCAAAAATAAATATATACCGTATATATAATAAAAAAAAATCGCATTCCAGTCGACTATCAGCAAATTGTGGCCAATCAAAGTCGACTATACAAATCCTTAGTCGGGGACAGGCCTAGTACAGACAGTAAGAAGGTTAGTTATGTATACGTCAATTATAATATGTTAATTATACATTATACAAATACTGTCCCCTTTCTGCAATACAGATATTCTGTGGTTTTCATATTACAAAATCTATATGTATTCATCCTACCGTTCAGCCCCTGATTGGTGCTAATTTCATTCCGTCTTCTCCTGTGCTCTCTAGTTGGCTGACTGTGACAACCTGCTGACCAATCAGGACGTGCTGTGGAAGCTGATGGGCGAGAACAAGACCGTCGTAGCGCCCATGCTGGAGTCCCGAGCGGCCTACTCTAACTTCTGGTGTGGCATGACCTCACAGGTGATTCCTCTACGCTCAGTCAGCGTTGTCGTAACAACAAGAAACATTACTCGTCTACGCTCAGACACTTAACCCCCTAACTGCTCCCGATGAGCAGGTCGGCACCTTGCTGCATGGTTGCCTCCACCGTTGGTGTGTGAATGTCTGAGTGAATGTGCGGCATATAAGTTGTAAAGCGCTTTGGATAAAAGCGCCAAATAAAATGCAGACCATGTAATGCAAAAAAAAAAAAAAAAAAAAAAACACATATCAAGTTACATTTCTCTCAAAATGATTTTGGAAATATTTGAGAATGAATGGAGCTACAGTTTCGGCTGTAATTTTCCAACACACTTCTCTCTTTCTCTCTCTCTTTCTAACACACACGCACGCACGCACGCACGCACACACACACACACACACACACACACACACACACACACACACACACACACACACACACACACACACACACACACACACACACACACAGATACAATTGCAAATTGTGTGACGCAAATGTACAATTGCATACACATAGCCCTTCACTCCCAGACATCTATCTACACACACTACCCCCCCTCCCTTCTCTCTCTACACATATGCAGTGGTGCAGTGCTGGTATAACTCGGTATAACGGCGTTATACCTCGGTCACTGAGGCTGAAGTACGCGCAATCGCTTTTTACATGGCATTATCCAACCGGACTCCCGGAGAAGCATGCAGCTGCAGAGCCGCAGAGCCAGCGGCGCTCTCTGGGCCGCGCGCTGACGGCCGCGCTGTGAGGCAATAGTATCCAGCTGCAGGACGAGAGCAGCCAAAAAAAACTGTGCATGCGCGCGCACGCGCACGCGCGTGGAGCGTTTGACCTACTGTCAATTTGCCACTGCACCACTGCACCTATGTACACACATATACACACACATACGTCCTTCTCATAGTGCACTTAGTTTTGTCTACTCTCCTGTATAAACACTGCGTTAGCTTACCGTTCTTTAGATAGGCTATAGGGCCATTGCTGTAATCTATGTCTCTCCATGTTGCAATATGTCATTCTGTCAGTAAACTCTATCCTCAATCAAAGACTCCATTGTCGACCGCCGTGAATAATCTGGTGAATTTATTCCACATCAATACTGTCACACTCCATAGAACGAGGTATTTTGTACATGTTTGTGTGTTCGTTACACAGTATATTTACATGTCTGTGTGTTTGTTACTCACAGTATTTGTACATGTCTGTGTGTTTGTTACTCACAGTATTTGTACATGTCTGTGTGTTTGTTACTCTCAGTATTTGTACATGTCTGTGTGTTTGTTACTCACAGTATTTGTACATGTCTGTGTGTTTGTTACTCACAGTATTTGTACATGTCTGTGTGTTTGTTACTCACGGTATTTGTACATGTCTGTGTGTTCGTTACTCAGTATTTGTACATGTCTGTGTGTTTGTTACTCAGTATTTGTACATGTCTGTGTGTTTGTTACTCAGTATTTGTACATGTCTGTGTGTTTGTTACTCACAGTATTTGTACATGTCTGTGTGTTTGTTACTCAGTATTTGTACATGTCTGTGTGTTTGTCACAGTATTTACATGTCTGTGTTTGTTACTCAGTATTTGTACATGTCTGTGTTTGTTACTCACAGTATACATGTCTGTGTGTTCGTTACTCACAGTATTTGTACATGTTTGTGTGTTTGTTACTCACAGTATTTGTACATGTCTGTGTGTTTGTTACTCACAGTATTTGTACATGTCTGTGTGTTTGTTACTCACAGTATTTGTACATGTCTGTGTGTTTGTTACTCACAGTATTTGTACATGTCTGTGTGTTCGTTACTCACAGTATTTGTACTAGGGGTGGACGGTATAAACGGTATGAATTTGCTCTACGGTATGGATTTTGACTATACCTTGTAACCGGTAGAGCAGCTCTAAAATAGCAATGACGTCATGTAACCACAGCGTGACTATTTCACTCGCATTTGCCCCTAAAAATAGATAGAATTAGTCATAGATAATAGATATGTGCAAACTGGAAAAGTTATTTAGGAGGCTTCGCGCAGTGGGCGTGTCAACACGCAATTGTCATTTCATAATAAACACATATCACTGCGGCGCACAGCAAGTTTCAATTTCAGTTCCTGGCATTTTTAACCAGTGGAGAAAGGTAAGAGATTTCCCTATCGTTTTTCTTATATGAATTATTCTACGTTAATAAAACATACCTGGTGATCAACTACAGTTTGCTGTGAACATTATGATATGTGTGTAGTGTTCTGATAACGACGTCTGGGCAGCGGGAGCTGGATGCTGGATTTTGCAAGAAGCATATGCAGCTGCAGAGCCGCAGAATCCACCATAACCCACCCATCTGTACCGGCACAGTGCAGTACTCCAATTCAGCCATTGGCAATTCAGCCGTTGGGTGGGGGGCGCTGTTGAGCCGGGCCTGTGACCGGACCTGAAAACGCCCCTACTCTGCGGCTCTGCAGTTGCATACTATTGGGATTCGTTGGGAGCAGCACGGAGTCTCAACTCGGGACTTATTTTATTTGGAATATAATGACTGTATACGCAAAAGTAGCCTAGTTTTAAGTTAAAATATTATAAATCTACATGCCTTGAGGATGTCATTGTTTATATAGCCTGCCTATCAGGCAAAAAAAATAATTCTAACGGAAACACTGATACCGTGATATATACCGTTACCGTCTATGCTTCAAATTATACCGTGATATACATTTTAGACCATACCGTCCACCCCTAATTTGTACGTGTCTGTGTGTTCGTTACTCACAGTATTTGTACATGTTTGTGTGTTTGTTACTCACAGTATTTGTATGTGTCTGTTACAGGTTACTACAGACTTGTCTCTCTGCTCTTTACTACAGACGTGTCTGATTGATTGATTGATTGAAAACTTTATTAACAGATTGCAGAATGGGTACAATACAGTACAGCTCAATACACACAATTGTTAAGGGGATGCAGACCAGAGAAAGACTTTCGTCTTGTTTACATCAGGGTCCCCCATTTTCAATTCATCAATTTCTCTGCTCGTTACAGGGTTACTACAGACGCACGGCGGACTACATGCCCATCAGGAAGCGGGAGCGTCTGGGGTGTTTCCCCGTCCCCATGGTCCACTCCACCTTCCTGGTGGACCTGAGGAAACAGGCGTCCCGTCAGCTGGCCTTCTACCCCCCGCACCCCGAGTACACCTGGGCCCTGGATGACGTCATCGTCTTCGCCTTCTCCGCTCGCATGGCAGGTAGGAGGACGCCCCCCGGGGAGGGAGGCCCGCTTTCGCATGCAGTCAGTCATCCGACACACGCTCGCGGTCAGCCGCTCTGCCCCTAGTGGCGTCTCACCCGCAGGGCACTTTGACACAGATTCTGCCCTGACGCTTTGAATCTACGACACTGTGTGTCCTTGTTCCACTTGTACAAATAGAGGTGTGTGTGTGTGTCTGTGTATAATATTATGCGTTTGCCAATAACTGCTGGCTCGCGGCTGGTAAAACCTATGAAAATCTGGCAAAGGAAAGGTTTCCTGGACGTTGAGGAGTTGCTGGCAGCCTATTGGCTAGAGGAGGAATGTGTGACCAGAAGGTGCTCTTGGCACAGGACCTGAATGGGGAATTCCACACACATACGCACACACACACACACACACACACACACACACACACACACACACACACACACACACACACACGCATGCACGCACGCACGCACGCACGCGCACACACACTCCCCACCGCCCCCCCCCCCCCCCCCCCCCCTCCCTGAACAACGACTGCTGACGTGCCCTTGAGCGAGGCACTGCTCCGGGTGAGCTGCTCCGGGGCCAGCAGGAGAGGGCAGATGTGACCTGTGTGTGTGACCCTCCCCCTGCAGCTACTGGCCTCAGGTCAGGCGACATGGCCAACATATCATATCACCACATTTGCCTTTGTTTTGACTGGATAACGTTATTTGACGGTATTTAGTTTTCCAGTACAAATGTGATATGACATCTTGTGATACAGTTGTCATGATGCTATTGCTATGTAATTCAAAATGGTCTATTTTCCATGACTTACATTTTTTTTTAACAAGCCTTTTGATTAGCATAAAAATATACAGTAGGCTATTTATATATATATATATATATATGTATATAATAATTTATTTTTACAATATGTGTACCAGTATGAAAAAACAAAGAAGTTCCAGGCACTCTTCAAGTATATAAAAAAGCTTTAATTAATTGCTTAGTTCATCATAGAACAATTAAAAAACCAACATGTTTCGGCCTCTCTATCGGCCTTCTTCAGGGCATACAAACAAACAAATGGGTGAACTGAGCTACATTCTAAAATGGAGGCTGTGCTAATTGCTCTATCAAGCTCAGGTGTGAGCACTTAGTCAGCCTGAGGCATAGCTGTCATAATTGCATATGCCGTCTAGACTCTAGAGGTCCTCTAACATCTAGAGTCTAAGACTGACATGTAACCCATAGTTACATAACTCTTCATATACATATATACATTTTTAAACTAGAATAGCAAAACACAGACAAAAGATAGTCCCATATTTACAAAAAGGAAACCATATCTATGGTATAATTTATCCCTGGATAAGACATGGCTTTGAGTCTGTATATCCAGCAACTCTCTAATTGATTCAGTGCTCGCTCTCTATCCCCTCTTCGAGGATTGAAGGCCCCCCCCTCATGGTCGATGAAACACAAAGTCTTCCTCCCACTTGCCCATATATAGACCCGCATAGGAAGGACTAAAGCAAGCTCACATGGCACATCCTTTCACTTGTTTGAACAGATTATCCTGAAATAAAAAACACATTGTTATAGAGTGTCCATTCTGTGTGAGGTCTACAAGGAAATCTGTGGGTGGTTCTTGTGGCTGTGGGCGTTTGTCCAAATAGTGTCTTGAGGCAGCCAAACCTCGTCTGTGGTCGATTGATGTATACAGCGCTGTGATGCATTCGGGCCAATGTTGTTATGTTCCTTGATTTTAGTGTCTTGTATATATGCCGGGAGGGATGGAAGCAACGGCTTAATGTAGAAGTCCACGTACTTCGAAATAGGCTCTGTGAGGGAGTAATTTCCAGAGGTGACAGGTCTTCCTGGTGGATTTGTGAGGCTCTTATGGACTTTGGGCAACATGTAGAAAGATGGTATACGGGGATTGGGGTCAAAAAGGAACTTAAACTCCTGTTCTGAGATCAGATCATCTGCTTTGGCTTTAGAAAGCAGCTCTTTTAGTTCACCTGTTAGTGTCAATAGGGGATTCCTGGCTAAGGGGAGATAATGGGTAGGGTCCAGTAGCTGTCGACAAGCTTCCTTGGTGTATTGTTCAAACCACAACTCCTCCACCTTTGTCCGCTCTTTTGATCACTATGTTTTTGTTGTCAGATAATTCTTTCAGTGCTTCACGTTCTACCTTTGTCAGGTTATGTTTACTAGAGGTTGTGCTTTTAGCAAGGAGATTCTCTACCTCATAACTGACTTTCTTCTCTAAGGTGTTCAGTGTGGGATTCTGCACTGTGGTGGGACAGAAGTGAGACTTAGGTTTGAAGGGGGCGGGGCGGTGGCTATCTACACCAGACTGAGTAGGAGTTGCCGGTGTGGGAGATGCCTTGTACCATGCCTTTAAGTGGAGGTTTCTATAAAAACGAAACAGGTCTACTTTTAAGTCAAAGTCATTCCCTTGATTGGTTGGGGCAAAGGTAAGTCTTTTGTGTGTGTGTCGGAGAGCGCTGTACCTGACCTGTTAATCACAGTTGCTGACTTTGACGCCGGGTGTAATAGTCTCGAGGTGGATTTATTTCGTCCCCACCTCGTCCTCTTCTTCCTCGGTATCCTCTGTTGGTTAGCCGATTGTCCCTGGGCCCCTTTGAATGGGAAAGACTTTGGTCTAAAAAATCTTCGGTAGAGTGGTGTTGAGCATCTGAGTCGTCGTCACTTGTGAGGTTGAACGACACTGTGCGGTATCCTCTGCGCTGGGGTTCCTGGTCACGTTGAGGTGACGGTCTATGCCAGGCGTACACCTTCTTCTCTGTGTAGTCTTTCTCGTCCCTTTGGAATTTGCGGATCTTCTCCTGTTTGAGTGTTTGAGTAAACTTGCTAAGATAGTCTTTCAATTTAGTTTCCAAACGTGTCAATTCGGGGTCCCCATCCAGTATATTCTGTGTAGTCAAAATGAATATGTTTACATGGATCCATTCCTTCATGTTCAGTATACCTCCTGATGTTGTGGCACTTGCTTGGTTAAAGGTGCTGTAAAAATAAGTGGCCTACGTGTTAAAATAATAGCTCTACACTCCGACAGCCATCACTGGTATAGAGTGTCCAGTCAGTAACATGGGTCTCCCAGTCCCTCCGGCTCTGCAGTAAACAGAAAATATATATTCTGGTATCCCGTTCCCACTTTATCTAATCAAGAGATAGAACTCCACACTGAAAAAATTGTCTGACAAAAATAAGAAATACAAACTAGTTTTAAACTAGTTTTTGTGCCTGAAACAACTCAAATAATCTGCCAGTGCAGTAAGCAAATCTGATTGAGCAGGATTTCTTGAAATAAGGGTTCTCTTTGGGTGCTCTCTGATCAGACAAAGTGGGAAGGGATACCAGAAAATCTATTCTGTGTTTACTGCAGATCGGACTGGGACTGGGAGACCCATGTTACTGACCAATCACTGACCAGCGATGGCTGTGTAGAGTGTAGAGCTAGTTTACACTTACAGCACCTTTAAGTAAGGGGTGAGCCACCCCCATCAGAGAAACACATCAAGAGACAACCGAATATAACCTATAGTTATATGCATCCTCGATTCTCAAGCTCCCAATCATATGGTTATTGTACTCGTATAGAAACAGCATTCATTTGTCAGCTGTCAGGCAGCCACTGGGACCAAAGACGCCCACAGATAGATAATAACCGCTAACTATGTTCCGTAACCATGTTTCTTCTCCCACATCTCCGCCTATAGCTGGTGGACAAATCATGATCATTTCTCCCGTAAAGAAGCGCGGAGTGTGCGCTGCGCTCGGCCCGAGAGTGGAGGCTGAGGTGCCTCTCCCGGCCGCCGTGACAGCTGTGTCTGGAGGAGGGGGCGGAGATGCATGGGTTGTGGAACATCGTTGGCGGCTGATAATATTTCTACAGATCTGAGGGGGAATCACCAGCCACGGTTGTCTAACCCGAGGGGGCCTCGGTTGTGGTTTCCTGTCACCCAGTACATCGGTTATTCTCTCTCGCTTCATCACTCTTTTCCCTCGTTCTCTCTCGTTTCGTGGGGGCGAGGGAACACAAACCATTGTTAACGGTGTGGCTGGTTGTTATGGTTTGTAACCGACCCCAATCGCACAACACAAGACAGGTATGATGGTTTGCCAAGAAACAGATATTTATTGAACAACAGGGAAATACAGGGAAAAGGGCACTGTCCCTTTAAGGGAGAATCACAAATACAGGAATATAATATGAGGGGAAGGAAAGGTGCCTTTAAGAGGCGGGCAGGAAAAGGGAACACTAAGGGAAAGTAAGGGAACGCCTAAGGGAAGGTTAAGGGAACGCCTTGGGACAGAGGAACTAGAGACTAGGTAAACCAGGGACAAGGAGAACTAGGGAGAGAGGACTAGGGACTAGGAGAGCTAGGGAACAGGAGAAACGGGGACTAGGGGAACTAGGGACAAGGAACTAGGTGGAACTAGAAGGGGAGAACTTGGGACCAGGAACTAGGTGGAACTAGAAAGGGGAGAACTAGGGAACAGGAACTAGGTGGAACTAGAAAGGGGAGAACTAGGGAACAGGAACTAGGTGGAACTAGAAAGGGGAGAACTAGGGAACAGGAACTAGGTGGAACTAGAAAGGGGAGAACTAGGGAACAGAGGGGACTGAGGCCCGCGGAGGCGGGCTGGGAAACAGGGAGGAACTGGGAGGACTGGTGGAAATCATCTGGGCCGCTCTGCAGGACAGAGGAGATAGTTAATGCACAAAAGGGAAAAAACAGAGCAGGTGCAGAACAGTCCAAATAACAAAGTGAACAAAGTAATAATATCTTCGTGTGACAAACACACAGGGGGAGATGTAAAGTCCAAAAATACTATTCTAAGTGAGAACCAAAAACAGAGGCAATACGCTGGGAGATGAAATGTCCAAACTAACTAACAGGGGCAATACGCTGGGAGAGTGACATCACAATCAAAACTCACCCAGGCGTATGCGTAAAGGTACGGGACAGCAGCGGGAACGGGGGACAAAAGCATTACGCTGAGTGAGTGACATCACAATCAAAACTCACCCAGGCGTATGCGTAAAGGTACAGGGACAGCAACGGGAACGGGGGCAAGGGCACTACGCTGAGTGAGTGACATCACAATCAAAACTCACCCAGGCGTATGCGTAAAGGTACAGGGACAGCAACGGGAACGGGGGCAAGGGCACTACGCTGAGTGAGTGACATCACAATCAAAACTCACCCAGGCGTATGCGTAAAGGTACAGGGACAGCAACGGGAACGGGGGCAAGGGCACTACGCTGGGTGAGTGACATCACAATCAAAACTCACCCAGGCGTATGCGTAATGGTACAGGGACAGCAACGGGGCGAGGGCATCGCCACCGGGTGGCTGGCTGTCCGAGCCGAGGAACAGAGCGCTGGAACAGCGGCGGTGGCGAGGGCATCGTCCACCGGGAAGCCGCTGTCGGAGCCGAGGAACAGAGTGCTGGAACAGTGGCGGTGACGAGGGCATCGTCCACCGGGTAGCCGCTGTCGGAGCCGAGGAACAGAGTGCGCGCCACACCTTGGTGTGCGCGTCGGAACAGGGAGCTGGAACAGTGGCGGTGGCGAGGATGTCGTCCACCGGGTAGCCACTGTCGGAGCCGAGGAACAGAGTGCGCGCCACACCTTGGTGTGCGCGTCGGAACAGTGGCGGTGGCGAGAGCGTCGTCCACCGGGTAGCCGCTGTCGGAGCCGAGGAACAGAGTGCGCGCCACACCTTGGTGTGCGCGTCGGGACAGTGGCGGTGGCGAGAGCGTCGTCCACCGGGTAGCCGCTGTCGGAGCCGAGGAACAGAGTGCGCGCCACACCTTGGTGTGCGCGTCGGAACAGAGAGACGCATCGGGGTGCGTCTGCGAGGAGGAGTGTGCCAAGCTCGAAGGTCTGGAAGATGCGCGTCTGTGCGCTGGTACGGAGGAGCGTGCCAAGCTCGAAGGTCTGGAAGATGCGCGTCTGCGCTGGTCTGGAAGATGCGCGTCTGTGCGCTGGTACGGAGGAGCGTGCCAAGCTCGAAGGTCTGGAAGATGCGCGTCTGCGCTGGTCTGGATGTGCGGCACCGGAACCGAGAGACGCATCGGGGAGCGTCTGCGAGGAGGAGTGTGCCAAGCACGAAGGTCTAGGAGATGCGCGTTGCGCGCTGGTCTGGAGAGCGAGCCAAGCTCGAGGGTTCTTGGAAGATGCGCGTTGCGCACTGGTCTGGAGAGCGTGCCAAGCTCGAGCGTCCTTGGAAGATGCGCGTTGCGCGCTGAGGACTGGAGAGCGTCTGCGCTGGTCTGGATGTGCGGCACCGGAACCGAGAGACGCATCGGGGAGCGTCTGCGAGGAGGAGTGTGCCAAGCACGAAGGTCTAGGAGATGCGCGTTGCGCGCTGGTCTGGAGAGCGAGCCAAGCTCGAGGGTTCTTGGAAGATGCGCGTTGCGCGCTGGTCTGGAGAGCGTGCCAAGCTCGAGCGTCCTTGGAAGATGCGCGTTGCGCGCTGAGGACTGGAGAGCGTCTGCGCTGGTCTGGATGTGCGTCAGGACGAACAGCTGCGCGGGGGTCTGCAGTGGAACGCTGGGGTGCCTCCCGTGGAAGTACAGGGAGCGCAGACCAGTCTCCCCCACAGGCAACGGCGACAGCTGGCGAAGGCTGGAGCAAACATCTTGACGCCGGAGAATGGAACAGCATAGGCAGACAGAGGATCTCCCGAAAGAGTCTAGATGTTTAGAGAATATGACTCGGCAAGTATACAACACGACCCCACGCCGAAACGAGGGGAAGCGCCCTGGTATTTAAAGCCCACAGGGGGACTAATTAGCCTGCCACCACAGGTGCGAGAGATAATAGAATATCAAACAGGTGTGGCCACTAAGGGTAAGGAACGAGAGGGTGGGGGCTAGAGAGAGTGAGTAGGGAATTCCTAACAGTAGGCTTAAAGAAGACAGAGAATAGGGAATTCCTAACAGTAGGCTTAAAGAAGACAGAGAATAGGGAATTCCTAACAGTAGGCTTAAAGAAGACAGAGAAAAGGTAGTGAGCAGCGGGCAAAACCTCACAGTATCCCCCCCTCCAACGGGAGCCACCCGGCGACCCAAAACAAATACAGACAGAGTGGCAGGGGGCAAAACAAGACAAAAACAAAGGCACTGGCCAAGCCAGTAGGGGAAGCCACCACAAGAGTGGGGCTAGCAAACGAAACAGGGTCGCCGAGGGGTAACTAGGGTAGCAGAGGGGCAACTGGGGGAACTGGTCTAGAGGAACTGGGTCTAGAGAACTAGTCTAGCGAACTGGGCAAGAGAACTGGTCTAGAGAACTGGGCTAGAGAACCGGGCTAGAGAACTGGTCTAGAGAACTGGTTTAGAGAACTGGTCTAGAGAACTGGTCTAGAGGAACTGGGTCTAGAGAACTGAGGGGCAAGCAGGGTAGCAAAGGGGTAACCATGGTAGCACCGGGAAAGGGCTAGCAGAGGGAAGGTTAGCTGCCAGGGCACTGATAGCTACAGGGCCTATGCTAGCTGTACTGCTACATCAACATAGAGGCTGCGCTAGCTGCCGAGCTAGGCTAGCAGGGGGAAAGGGTAGCTGCCAAGGCACTGATAGCTACAGGGCCTATGCCAGCTGTACTGCTACATTAACATAGAGGCTGCGCTAGCTGCCGGAGCTAGGCTGGCAGACAGGGCTGGACCAGCATGAGAGCACAAGCTAGCTGGAAGGACAGTCCTAGCTGTGTGAGATTCTACACAAAAAAGTGGAGGCCATGCAGAGGGACCGGGTTAGCTGCTTGGGCCTGGCTAGCTACAGGGCCTATGCCAGCTGCAAGGCTGCATTAACATAGAGGCTGTGCTAGCAGCCGGGGCCAAGCTAGCAGACTGGGGCTCTGCTGAGGGACTGGGTTAGCTGCCAGGGCATGGCTAGCTACAGGGGGGTCAAACAGGGCAAAACGGGAAGCAAACAGGGGAGTAACAGGCTAACAAGGGAGCTAAACAGGACTAACAAGGAAGCTAAACTGGGCTAACAGGGAAGCTAACAGGGCTAACAGGGGAGCTAGAGGGGAGACTAACAAGCTAACAGGGGAACTAAACAGGACTAACAAGGAAGCTAAACTGGGCTAACAGGGGAGCTAGAGGGAACAAGAAAAAAAAAGGCAAACTCAACATACACCGTCTGTGCTGGCTGGGGTCGTCGATTTGGTGGGGTCGTACTGTTATGGTTTGTAACCGACCCCAATCGCACAACACAAGACAGGTATGATGGTTTGCCAAGAAACAGATATTTATTGAACAACAGGGAAATACAGGGAAAAGGGCACTGTCCCTTTAAGGGAGAATCACAAATACAGGAATATAATATGAGGGGAAGGAAAGGTGCCTTTAAGAGGCGGGCAGGAAAAGGGAACACTAAGGGAAAGTAAGGGAACGCCTAAGGGAAGGTTAAGGGAACGCCTTGGGACAGAGGAACTAGAGACTAGGTAAACCAGGGACAAGGAGAACTAGGGAGAGAGGACTAGGGACTAGGAGAGCTAGGGAACAGGAGAAACGGGGACTAGGGGAACTAGGGACAAGGAACTAGGTGGAACTAGAAGGGGAGAACTTGGGACCAGGAACTAGGTGGAACTAGAAAGGGGAGAACTAGGGAACAGGAACTAGGTGGAACTAGAAAGGGGAGAACTAGGGAACAGGAACTAGGTGGAACTAGAAAGGGGAGAACTAGGGAACAGGAACTAGGTGGAACTAGAAAGGGGAGAACTAGGGAACAGAGGGGACTGAGGCCCGCGGAGGCGGGCTGGGAAACAGGGAGGAACTGGGAGGACTGGTGGAAATCATCTGGGCCGCTCTGCAGGACAGAGGAGATAGTTAATGCACAAAAGGGAAAAAACAGAGCAGGTGCAGAACAGTCCAAATAACAAAGTGAACAAAGTAATAATATCTTCGTGTGACAAACACACAGGGGGAGATGTAAAGTCCAAAAATACTATTCTAAGTGAGAACCAAAAACAGAGGCAATACGCTGGGAGATGAAATGTCCAAACTAACTAACAGGGGCAATACGCTGGGAGAGTGACATCACAATCAAAACTCACCCAGGCGTATGCGTAAAGGTACGGGACAGCAGCGGGAACGGGGGACAAAAGCATTACGCTGAGTGAGTGACATCACAATCAAAACTCACCCAGGCGTATGCGTAAAGGTACAGGGACAGCAACGGGAACGGGGGCAAGGGCACTACGCTGAGTGAGTGACATCACAATCAAAACTCACCCAGGCGTATGCGTAAAGGTACAGGGACAGCAACGGGAACGGGGGCAAGGGCACTACGCTGAGTGAGTGACATCACAATCAAAACTCACCCAGGCGTATGCGTAAAGGTACAGGGACAGCAACGGGAACGGGGGCAAGGGCACTACGCTGGGTGAGTGACATCACAATCAAAACTCACCCAGGCGTATGCGTAATGGTACAGGGACAGCAACGGGGCGAGGGCATCGCCACCGGGTGGCTGGCTGTCCGAGCCGAGGAACAGAGCGCTGGAACAGCGGCGGTGGCGAGGGCATCGTCCACCGGGAAGCCGCTGTCGGAGCCGAGGAACAGAGTGCTGGAACAGTGGCGGTGACGAGGGCATCGTCCACCGGGTAGCCGCTGTCGGAGCCGAGGAACAGAGTGCGCGCCACACCTTGGTGTGCGCGTCGGAACAGGGAGCTGGAACAGTGGCGGTGGCGAGGATGTCGTCCACCGGGTAGCCACTGTCGGAGCCGAGGAACAGAGTGCGCGCCACACCTTGGTGTGCGCGTCGGAACAGTGGCGGTGGCGAGAGCGTCGTCCACCGGGTAGCCGCTGTCGGAGCCGAGGAACAGAGTGCGCGCCACACCTTGGTGTGCGCGTCGGGACAGTGGCGGTGGCGAGAGCGTCATCCACCGGGTAGCCGCTGTCGGAGCCGAGGAACAGAGTGCGCGCCACACCTTGGTGTGCGCGTCGGAACAGAGAGACGCATCGGGGTGCGTCTGCGAGGAGGAGTGTGCCAAGCTCGAAGGTCTGGAAGATGCGCGTCTGTGCGCTGGTACGGAGGAGCGTGCCAAGCTCGAAGGTCTGGAAGATGCGCGTCTGCGCTGGTCTGGAAGATGCGCGTCTGTGCGCTGGTACGGAGGAGCGTGCCAAGCTCGAAGGTCTGGAAGATGCGCGTCTGCGCTGGTCTGGATGTGCGGCACCGGAACCGAGAGACGCATCGGGGAGCGTCTGCGAGGAGGAGTGTGCCAAGCACGAAGGTCTAGGAGATGCGCGTTGCGCGCTGGTCTGGAGAGCGAGCCAAGCTCGAGGGTTCTTGGAAGATGCGCGTTGCGCGCTGGTCTGGAGAGCGTGCCAAGCTCGAGCGTCCTTGGAAGATGCGCGTTGCGCGCTGAGGACTGGAGAGCGTCTGCGCTGGTCTGGATGTGCGTCAGGACGAACAGCTGCGCGGGGGTCTGCAGTGGAACGCTGGGGTGCCTCCCGTGGAAGTACAGGGAGCGCAGACCAGTCTCCCCCACAGGCAACGGCGACAGCTGGCGAAGGCTGGAGCAAACATCTTGACGCCGGAGAATGGAACAGCATAGGCAGACAGAGGATCTCCCGAAAGAGTCTAGATGTTTAGAGAATATGACTCGGCAAGTATACAACACGACCCCACGCCGAAACGAGGGGAAGCGCCCTGGTATTTAAAGCCCACAGGGGGACTAATTAGCCTGCCACCACAGGTGCGAGAGATAATAGAATATCAAACAGGTGTGGCCACTAAGGGTAAGGAACGAGAGGGTGGGGGCTAGAGAGAGTGAGTAGGGAATTCCTAACAGTAGGCTTAAAGAAGACAGAGAATAGGGAATTCCTAACAGTAGGCTTAAAGAAGACAGAGAATAGGGAATTCCTAACAGTAGGCTTAAAGAAGACAGAGAAAAGGTAGTGAGCAGCGGGCAAAACCTCACACTGGTAAATGATGCACTATGGGTGAAATCCTAGTCCTTGATGTTGCCACCTGTTGGATGCTGCTGGATGCTAGGGGGGTGGGGTGGGGGGGGGATCACCAGACCCCACGATACCATACTATCATGATCACGATATTGCAATTTATTACCTTTTCTTAACTGCAAATGATGTCGCTAATGGTAAACCTTGTCAACAACTGCAATCAACCAATCAAATGGGATCAGGTGGGTCAGAAGGTCTCGTAGAGGTGCGTAGAGTGTTGTGAAGCACCCTGTTCCTCAAAGCACAACGCTGAGTCAGTCTTCCTTTACAACTCTCTGTGCAGGAGAAACTGACTGTTCTCATTTGGGAAGTCGATCCGTTTAATATTGAGTACCGATATTACAGTGCACTCTGCAGACAATACAACTGCACAAGTATGCTGAATTGAAGTATCTGAATTTGAATAAAATATGCCATGATCGGCATTGATAGTGATGGGAGTAGGGGGCCTCTTCTTGCCTCGCCGATAGTCCGCCACCAGCTCCTTGGTCTTGCTGATGTGCAATTGGGTTTCAGCTGTCCTCACTGTGGTGGGGAGTTCATTCCACCATTGCCCGGAGGTAGGAGGGAGCAGTTCCCCCCGCTACATGGTATGCCAGGTCAAAAACCTTGAAGCGGATTCGTGCAGCAATCGGGAGCCAGTTAGCCACTTAGCCACTTAGCTACTTAGCTGCTATACCCAGCTATACCACTTAGCTGCTATACCCAGACGATTCAAGATTCAAGATGTTTATTTGTCACATACATACCAGGGCATACAGTGAAATGCGGGTGGCCATGCCCGCTTTGATTGTGCAATAATAATAAATAATAAAATAGACATAATAAACCGGTAATAAAATAGACATAAAATAGGCATGATAAAGTCCTGAGATAATGCAATACAATGTTAGCTACGAATTAAGGCACTGGGTCCTACAGTATGTACACTACTATAGAATATACAGTTTTTACCCTATATCCTTATGCTATAATTGCTATTTCTAAACTATACTATACAAGAACCACAACAGTTATTTCCTTAAAGTGACCTTTATTTTCCTCGTTCCTTTAAATTGTCCTTTCCATTGTGTTTAAAGAAGAAGCGGTGTGGGGAGGGTTCCACTCTTCCAATCTGATCCCATCTACTGTAACTTTTAGGTAGCAGATGATGAATTGAATCATCCTCCCTGTGCAGTGCCCTTCACAGGTCCTCAACCCGCAGATTCGAACAGAGCCTTCTCTGCCTGCCGGGGACTTAATGCCCTGTGACACGTGGGTCCGTCCTCCCGCCCAATTAAGCTTTTCAATTCAATTGACCGCGTTGGCAGAGCAAGGCATAGATAGATATGTCACCCTTTTACGAGGACGGAGCGTTTTCGTTATTAAAATCATTTTCAATGGTCTCTAGAGATTGTATTAATTCAAGATAAAACATAGGGTTTAAAATGCAAATTATGCACGCGCACACATTGATACGGCCAGCGGTAACTGCAATGCTGTTGTAGTCTTTGTTGCTATTGTTGTATCAGTGCACACTCACTATGAATAGAAAATGGGGGACCCTGATGTAAACAAGACAAACGTCTTTCTCTGGTCTGCATTGAGCCGTACTGTTTTGTACCCATTCTGCAATCTGTTAAATAAAGTTTTCATTCATTCATTCATTCATTCATTCATTCATTCATTCATTCATTCATTCATTCATTCATTCATTCATTCATTCATTTATTCATGTCATTCACAGGTTTGGTAATATCCTTTATTTACAGTAACATCTCGAGTAAAACATATTCTAGTGTTTGAACTTGCGTGTTTGTACGTGTGTGTATATGTGTGTGTGTGTGTGTGTGTGTGTGTGTGTGTGTGTATACAGTGTGTGTGTGTGTGTGTGTGTGTGTGTTGTTTTGTGTGTAACCATGTGTTTTCTCTGTTGTATCTTTCAGATGTTCAGTTGTACATTTGCACTACAAGGAGATTCTATGGGTATTTCCCTCTTCCTGTGCGTTCCCACAATACCTTGCGGGATGAGGCAGATAAGCTTCCTGCACACTCAGCTGGAGATCATGGGTAAGTGTGCTGGAGCCAGGGGCCCCATATAGACTACTAGAGAGACGAGTCAGTACGCTGAGCCAGGGGCCCCATATAGACTACTAGAGAGACGAGTCAGTACGCTGAGCCAGGGGCCTCACACAGACTACTAGAGAGACGAGTCAGTATGTCAGGGGCCAGGGGCCTCACAGAGACTACTAGTAGAGACGAGTCAGTATGCTGGAGCCAGGGCCTGACACAGACTACTAGAGAGACTAGTCAGTATGCTGGAGCCAGGGGCCTCACACAGACTACTAGATAGACTAGTCAGTATGCTGGAGCCCAGGGGCCTCACACAGACTACTAAGAGAGACTAGTCAGTATGCTGGAGCCAGGGGCCTCACATATAGACTACTAGAGAGACTAGTCAGTATGCTGGAGCCAGGGGCCTCACACAGACTACTAGAGAGACTAGTCAGTATGCTGGAGCCAGGGGCCTCACACAGGACTTACTAGAGAGACTAGTATGCTGGGGCCAGGGGCCTCACACAGACTACTAGAGAGACTAGTCAGTATGCTGGAGCCAGGGGCCTCACACAGTACTACTAGAGAGACTAGTCAGTATGCTGGAGCCAGGGGCCTCACACAGACTACTAGAGAGACTAGTCAGTATGCTGGAGCCAGGGGCCTCACATATAGACTACTAGAGAGACTAGTCAGTATGCTGGAGCCAGGGGCCT
>NC_140171.1:16830655-16840655 GCF_963971535.1 Notolepis coatsorum
GTTAACATGGTCACTGTGTAGCTGCTCTAACCTGTTAACATGGTCACTGTGTAGCTGCTCTAACCTGTTAACATGGTCACTGTTCTAACCTGTTAACATGGTCACTGTGTAGCTGCTCTAACCTGTTAACATGGTCACTGTGTAGCTGCTCTAACCTGTTAACATGATCACTGTTCTAACCTGTTAACATGGTCACAGTGTAGCTGCTCTAACCTGTTAACATGGTCACTGTGTAGCTGCTCTAACCTGTTAACATGGTCACAGTGTAGCTGCTCTAACCTGTTAACATGGTCACTGTGTAGCTGCTCTGACCTGTTAACATGGTCACAGTGTAGCTGCTCTAACCTGTTAACATGGTCACTGTGTAGCTGCTCTGACCTGTTAACATGGTCACAGTGTAGCTGCTCTGACCTGTTAACATGGTCACTGTGTAGCTGCTCTAACCTGTTAACATGGTCACTGTGTAGCTGCTCTAACCTGTTAACATGGTCACTGTGTAGCTGCTCTAACCTGTTAACATGGTCACTGTGTAGCTGCTCTAACCTGTTAACATGGTCACTGCTCTAACCTGTTACCATGGTCACTGTATAGCTGCTCTAACCTGTTAACATGGTCACTGTGTAGCTGCTCTAACCTGTTAACATGGTCACTGTGTAGCTGCTCTAATCTGTTAACATGGTCACTGTGTAGCTGCTCTAACCTGTTAACATGGTCACTGTATAGCTGCTCTAACCTGTTAACATGGTCACTGTGTGGCTGCTCTGACCTGTTAACATGGTCAATGTGTAGCTGCTCTAACCTGTTAACATGGTCACTGTGTAGCTGCTCTAACCTGTTAACATGGTCACTGTGTAGCTGCTCTAACCTGTTAACATGGTCACTGTGTAGCTGCTCTAACCTGGTAACATGGTCACTGTGTAGCTGCTCTAACCTGTTAACATGGTCACTGTGTAGCTGCTCTAACCTGTTAACATGGTCACTGTGTAGCTGCTCTAACCTGGTAACATGGTCACTGTGAAGCTGCTCTAACCTGTTACCATGGTCACTGTGTAGCTGCTCTAATCTGTTAACATGGTCACTGTGTAGCTGCTCTAACCTGTTAACATGGTCACTGTGTAGCAGCGTTTCCGTTAGCCGGTAATTACCGGTTTTTGACCGGCAAAATCTGTTGAAGTCCGACATATTTAATCTCTCCGGTCATAATGTCCGGTGAAAATAATTCCCTCTAAACACAATTAGATTATTTGAATTGTATTAAAATAGGCTAAAATTAAATAGCCTATGCGATGAACGAAACAAACAATCATTAAGCAGCCGGTCTAATAATGACATTGTCTTGTCAGCGCGAGCTGGCTGCTGATATATTTGCGAGAAGCATCCATCTGCCGGCCGGCAGGGTGCAGTACTCCAATTCAGCCATTGGCAATTCAGCTGTTGGGTGGGGGCGCTGCTGAGCGGTTTCCAGACCGGACCTAAAAACACTGCTGCTCCATGCTTCACGTAAATATATCAGCAGCCAGCTCGCGCTGACAACAGAATGTCATTATTAGACCGGCTGCTTGGTGAAGCAACGATGAAACAAATGATTTAATTTTAGCCTATTTTAATACAATTCAAATAATCAAATTGTGTTTAGAGGGAATTATTTTCACCGGACATTATGACCAGCACCAAGTCGTTGGGAGGTGGAGATATAAATCACGCAAACCCACGATAATGTTCAGTTCTTCGCTTGATATAATTAATATAAATGTCCAATATAACGGAATTCGTTAGCTCATAAAAATGTGATTATAACAGACTGCTGTTTATTAAGGTCGGGCAGACTGCCCACCGACACCTCAAGTCGGCAGCAGCACGAAGTCTCGAGGGACTTATTTTATTTGGAATATATTAATGACTGTATATACGCAAAAGTAGCCTAGTTTTAAGTTAAAATATTATAAATGCCTTGATGATGTCATTCTTTATATAGGCATATCAATTGTTTTTAAGCTCAATAAACTCTGACCGGAATTTATCCCATTTGTCCGGTAGATTGAAATCTACCGGACACTCAGACCTGCAAAAAAAAATTCTAACGGAAAGCTGCTCTAACCTGTTAACATGGTCACTGTGTAGCTGCTCTAACCTGTTAACATGGTCACTATGTGGCTGCTCTCTAACCTGTTAACATGGTCACTGTGTAGCTGCTCTAACCTGTTAACATGGTCACTATGTGGCTGCTCTAACCTGTTAACAGAAATGAAAGGGACGACACCCGCAACAGCAATCGACACCTCAATCACAGGCAAATACAACCGGATACCATTTAGGCCTTCGTCTTGTTATTAACATGACATCAGGGTCTCTCAAGCAGCTTGCAGAGACAGTGTCCCGGTGGCCATCCGGGCTCTTATCCAAGTCTTTTAACAGGAGACTTGTTTAACAGGATGTCCCTGTTCCATGATCAGCAAGTCCAGATGTTCCTCCAGCCCACGAGTCCCTAGAGAAGCAGGCTGGTTTATGTTCCTTCCAGTTTTTAGAGAATTAGTCTTTTGTTAGATAAGTAGCCCAAATGTCCAGAGCAGGTAATCAGTGACTCCTACAGTATATATCGACTATGCTGTGGGACAATGTCCATTGGTGACATGCAGGGGAATGGACAGCGAAGAACTCTGACATGGGGGATATTACTTCTTCTAACCACAGAGTTCTAACAGCTGAACGCTCACAAAGCAGGTGATGCAATGAGCCTCGACCGCCACATTCTGTGCCACATCGATCTAGGTGTTCGCTGTCCATCTTGGATGATCTAGTGGAGGTGGTACTATCCGCTCTACTCGGGATCTTGTGTCGTCTGATCCTAAACCGCACACGTTCAGAGGAGGCGATCGAGAGCCCACCTTCCAAACTGTTGCTGTTATGAATGGTGAAATACAGTTCACTTACTTATTTATTTAGTTAGTATTGTTAGTTTAGTTAGTTAGTTTATATGGATGCTCGATCTTGGCTTTTTTACCGATACCGATAACTCTTAATTTCCGATACCGATATCAACCGATATCACATTTTAATGCCGATATCGGCCGATAATATCGGACAGCATTTCTATAGAAATGTAAAAATAAAATAAAAAATAAAAATAAAAAAATTGAAAACCGATACCGATATTTTCCGATATCACATTTTAATGCCGATATCGGCCGATAATATCAGTAGGCCGATAATATCGGACATCCCTAGTTAGTATTGTATTTGTGTGTTTTTTTTGTGTGAGATGTTGAGAATGTGCTTAGGCTAAGGTGTTTCTTATGTTTTTATTGTTTTTTTTGTTACTGTAATGTAATGTACTGTAATGTTGTAGGTTGTGTGTTAGGACCCCAGGAAGAATAGTATTTCACCCATGGGTGTGGACTAATGGGGATCCATAAATAAACAAATAAATAAACAAATAAACACATTTAAACAAATAAACAAATAAACTGTACTCCGCTGAGAAGCCGTCAGAGAGATAATGGAAGACTCGCGAGCGAGCCAGCCGGACGGAGGGGAGAGTCTGCGTCAGGCGCAGCCCTTAAACGTTAAACTATAAATATTTGAGACCAGACCTCTCGACACGGGTCGCCTTCGTAAAAAAAAGCTGATCGCACTCCGAGCAGGCGGCAGGTACGGCCTCTCCGTGACATATTTTATTTATAACACATGTTAAAGAGGAAGAGTTCAAAAGGCCAAAGAGGTTTTTAAGCTGTTGGAACGGTAACATTTTATCGCCAAAGATCTGTCCGATTGTCGTAGTGCCTTCTTGCCTACTCTGCCAAGTTTTATTATTACTTAGAGTGCTTCCTCCAGCTGAGAGGATGGGGTTACAGCAGATGAGACAAGATGGAGGAGAAAGCCCCTTTATATTAAATCTCCTGTGCAGCTGTTTCACAATAGAGCCAGAAAAACCTAATAATCATGTTCTCCAATGGAGGTGGTGGTTTTTAACAGTACCACAACGATGCCATGATGGATAATATGCTCTCAAGGAAATGGGGTGACAGTGGCTCAGGGGGTAGAGCGGTCGTCTGGTAATCGGAAGGTTACCGGTTCGATCCTGGCGCCCTCCCGGCAGCGTGTGGAAGTGTCCTTGAGCAAGACACTTAAAGGAACACGGCAAGATTTTGGGGGAATTAGCTTACCGTCTTCTCCAGAGAGAGACAAGAAGATAGATACCAGTTTACTCTCGGGAGAGGTGTTAGTTGGACAATGCCTAGGCTTTCATTGTGCTAAGCTAGGCTAACGTGCAGCCAGATAGCTGTCTACTGAACGCACAGAGAGGAAACTGGTATCTATCTTCTTGTCTCTCTCTGGAGAAGACGGTAAGCTAATTTCCCAAAATGTTGACGTGTTCTTTGAACTGCTCTAGATGAGCAGGTCGGCAGCCTGCATGGTCGTCTCTGCCGTCACTCCCGTCAGTGTGTGAATGTGTGAGTGAATGGGTATTCACTATGAGGCATAAGTTGGAAATCACTTTGGATAAAAGCGCTATATAAATGCAGTCCATTTACCGTATTCACCTGTCTTATTTCGAGATATGAAATATTCCCAGCTGTCTACCAGAGAATCAGGTTTATAGGCCGGAATACGTTGCAACGTATGAGAGATAATACCGAAATACACCTGGGACTCCTTCACCCCCCCCCCCCCCCCCCCCCCCCTTCCTAGATCTGGGTATAATTAATTTCATGTATGCGATTCTGTGCTTTTTGTTATTCCAAAGAAATCGGGGGGAAAAGGGGATTTAATATCTCCGAACCAGTTTTGAGGATATTTGAGAGTGATAGAGGCAGTGATATAAGTGAGGCTTGGTAGGTAGAATATTAGTTTTCAATATTTCATAGAGACAATGGTAAGGCTATCCATGTGTTGATGTCATCGTTGATAGTCTGGAGGCTGCCAGGGCCACTAACGCTGCCACTGCTCACCTGGCACCCTTCCCTGGAATGTTGAGAGGTCAAACCAACGTACGGAATAAAGCATGCCCTCCCTTTATGTGTGTTCTTCTCATGCAGCCTGTATAATCAAATAATATGAAGCTCTGTTAAGCGCCTTGGGTTTCCTGAAAGGCGCTATATAAATGTAAGAAATTATTATTATTATTATTTATAATATTCTGAGCAGAAAAGGTCTAATCATGATGCTTATAATATGTGCGATTTGAATAAACTGAAATGTGGACAAAATGTGCACGTTTGACATATTATTTAAAACATATTATTATAAAAAGTTATAGTTAGTATAGTATAGTTGTTCCAAATAATGCCGGGATCAGACTACAGCATGTTTTTGACGGAGCAGCGTGTGGAAGTGTCCTTGAGCAAGACACTTAACCCCTAACTGCTCCCGATGAGCAGGTTGGCACCTCGCATGGTCGCCTCCGCCATCAGTGTGTGAATGTGTGAGAGAATGGGTGAATGTGAGGAACAAAAATTGTAAAAACGCTTGAAATAAAAGCGTTATATAAATGCACCATTTACCATTTATATCAGATTAGGTTACCATAGCATCATCTTGCTGCATCTTGGCCAGGAGACAAGAAACACTGGCTCAGTTGATTTGACACTAACAGCACATCATTCCTCCTCTGAGCTCTTGGGTGAATGAGGGAGAGGAGAGAATGGAGACCGAAACCACAGCAGTCATGGGATAAACAGCTTCTAACTTTATGTCTTTATGTCTAAATAACACATTTTTAGGAAAGGTCAAGAAGGGAGGGCGTTGTATCTTTTTTATTTAATTTTTAATTCTTAAGTTATTTCTAAGTGAATTCTAAAATTCTAAAACAATCATATGACCGGCCCAGCTGTTCTAGTGTATCTTCTTGTCTAACTCCAGGGTAGATGGCAAATAAGCTAATTTCCCAAAATGTTGGAGGTTTCCTTTAAGCTAAATGCAGTGTGAAGGTTTTTGTGCACAGCACAGGTATTTGGAATTTTTTAACACACACACACACACACACACACACACACACACACACACACACACACACACACACACACACACACACACACACACACACACACACACACACATATATATATATATATATATATATATATATAGCACAGGTATTTGGAATTTTTTAACACACACACACACACACACACACACACACACACACACACACACACACACACACATATATATATATATATATATATATATATATATATATATATATATATATATATATATATATATATATATATATATATATATATATATATATATATATATATATATATATATATATATATATATAGTGTATAGCCTAGGCTAGAGTAAACTGTTTCTATATTGCATTGACATTTTAGTTTATTTGCATAATTTCTTACCTTTTTGTTGTTGTTGTTGTACCTTTTTACATTATCTTTATATTTTCATCTGTTCTTTTATCGTGATCTACTGTGACAACAAAGCAATTTCCCCACAGGGGCAATAAAGTCCTTCTTATCTTATCTTATATCAAACTCCTCTTTTCACACTGTGTGTGTGTGTACGTGTGTGTGTGTGTGTGTGTGTGCGTGTGTGTTTGTGTGTGTGTGTGTGTGTGTGTGTGTGTGTGTGTGTGTGTGTGTGTGTGTGTGTGTGTGTGTGTGTGTGTGTGTGTGTGTGTGTGTGTGTGTGTGTGTGTGTGCGTCTAGATCTAGAAGTGTATGTATTGAACACAGAAGCAGACCTTCAGGACCTGACGTTCCCTCACACCTACGACAGTGACAGCATCCTGCAGATCTCAGCATCAGCTCTGCAGCAGTACAGCAACAATGGTGTGTATCACACACGCACGGACACACACACACACACACACACACACACACACACACACACACACACACACACACACACACACACACACACACACACACACACACACACACACACACACACACACACACACACACACACACACAGACATAGTAGCACGCGCACACACACACACGCACGCCACACACACACACACACACACACACACACACACACACACACACACACACATACACACACACACACACACGCACGCACACACACCCTATCATACCACTTCTGTTGATAAGGTCTTAATTTCCTGCAGGCCATGAAACAAACAGTTTTGTCTCAGTCAGACACGGTGGCAAAGTACATTTAAAAGTCCACCGCAGCCAATTGAATTTCCTAGCTGTCAAGGTCGCTTTTACAATAGAATGATACTGATAGGCACAAGACGAATAGGCACAAACAAATAGGCTACCTGCCAATGTACTAGAATTTAACCATCTCAAACACCGCTCCCTCTTTTCTTGATCCCCCAAGGTTTGTCAGAGGGAAGCAACAGTTGTGATTAGAGGATCAAGAAAAGAGGGCGGGGCTTGAGATAGGTCAATTGACATAGTTACCAGCCACAGCCAGTATTTCCCAGCATTTGGCCCGTGGCTACTATTAATTCCATGCCCTGTATTGTGTATAAAGGGGATGACAGAGCTTGGTATTGGGGGCGACAGTGGCTCAGGAGGTAGAGCGGTCGTCTGGTAATCAGAAGGTTCCCGGTTTGATTCCGGCTCCTCCCGGCAGCGTGCCAAAGTGTCCTTGAGCAAGACGCTTAACCCCTAACTGCTCCCGATGAGCAGGTCGGCACCTTGCATGGTCGCCTCTGCCGTCGGTGTGTGAATGTGTGAGTGAATGGGTGAATGTGAGGCTTAAGTTGTAAAGTGCTTTGGATAAAAGCTGTTATATAAATGCAGTCCGTTTATATATTCCTAACCCTGTTTCTATTTTTGACTCCCCTCCTCTCCGCCCTGTCCTCCTCTCCTCTCCTGTCCTCCTCTCCTCTCCTGTCCTCCGCCCTGTCCTCCTCTCCTCTCCTGTTCTCCTCTCCTCTCCTGTCCTCCTCTCCTCTCCTGTCCTCCTCTCCTCTCCTGTCCTCCGCTCCCCCATCCCTCTCCAGGTCAGGTGAAGCTGGTTCTGTCTCTCTATAAGAACCTGGGCTCTTTCCTGACCACTCAGAACTCCTCGCTGCGGCTGGCGGCGGGCCTGGGCCAGGGGTCGGAGGTCAGGGGCCGCAGCCTGGTGGTCAACTCCCACGTCATATCCGCCTCCGTCCACCGGGGGGCCAACAGGGTGTACCTCTCTGAGCCCGTGGTCTTCACACTGAGGCACCTGCAGGTTGGTTTCACAAGAGCCAACTTTACATGTTCACCTGAGGGCAGATGAGAGGGTGGCGGGACGGGGGTAGAGGTGTCAGGGCCAAAGAGACTGCTGAGGCTGTGATCGCGCCTAACGGGGCTCGACCGAACGGTAGACTGGGCAACAGTGGCTCAGGAGGTAACGGAACGTAGGCCAAATGCGTCCACATTTTTATAGGATTCTATCACATTTTCATAACAATAGCACCCTGCGCCGTTTTCATTGAGGTTTCTTACAAATTAACGATGCTCTATGTTGTCCTTTATATGCCGATTATCATTAGAATCTTAAATTGTACCATATGTCCCCCCTTTAGACAACATATGTAACGCTACCAGCGCACTTTTGTTAAGATAATTAGTTGGCCATTCTCGGTCGCTATACCGAGGTCGCAGTATCGTTTAACGCTGTTCAGATCACGTCGGAGAATATAGACACATCCCAGTGACCTGCGACCTGTGCTAACGCTCTTGGGAAATGCAGTGTTGTAGTTCTCAACATTTTCAGCTTTTAATTTTAAACCAATTCTGCCATCTACTGACAACAAAAAACAAAAAGTGTTGTCTAATCGTCACCTTGAGAGCTACTTCCGTATACAGCGACGCCCCAAACCCATTCTAGAGATTCCCACTTTTTGCTGGGAGTGGGGCGTGGCCGTATTTGGTCCCAGACAATAAGAGTGGCCGCGATTGGTCACCGTGACGTTAGACCAGTCGTCTGGTAATCGGAAGATTCCCCGTTAGATTCCGGGATTTGCTCCCCATGAGCAGGCTGGCACCTTGCATGGTCGCCTCCGCCGTCTGTGTGTGCATGTCTGAGTGAATGAGTGAATGTGAGGTATAAGTTGTTAGTAGTTATTATCAAAAAAATAATTAAAATTAAAATTTTACATTTTAAAATTAAATAAAATTTAAAAAATCTAACCCTAACTAACCTTACACTGTAAGTCCTAATAAACTAACCTACACTGTAGCACTCAACACTTTGATGAACATTGTTACTCAGCTGAGTTGTGCCCTTCCTGCTGACTTGTCGTACAGAACTTGTAAGTTACTTTGGATAAAAGCGTCAGCTAAATGACTAAATGTAAATGTAAGTTGTAAAGCGCTTTGGATAAAGGCGCAATATAAATGCATCATTTACCATTTTACCATTTACTGTACGATGTTGCAAGTCAGTCCCCATTCATATACAGCACATCAATTGTTTTCAAACTAAAAGAGGGTGGCAAGCGACTGTGAAGCAACAAGCTGCACACGCAGGCGCACGACGTGACTCCGCAGAGTAGAAGATATTTCGACTTTTGAGTTGGGTTTGCGAGGTTGGCGATGGAAGTAATGAGATCATAGTTTATTGTTCTGTCGTGTAAATGAACGGCTTTGAGTGACTTGTGTCGGCTCTGCTGCTCGACCCCCTGTGGTTTGCTTAGAGAGAGAGAGCGAACAGGTCTGAAGATGATGCAATTAAATAGTAACTATGGTGTGCTGCCCCCTAGTGGTCGATATTGTCACTCTGCTGCACACTCTGCCCCACCCCAAGTGGTGACATCAGAGTGCCTCTTTTTTGTTCTCACCGATTGAGGAGGGGCAGAGTGTGCAGCAGGGTCTACATAGCAAAACGTGCCATGGCCCTTTAAAGGAACACGCCAACATTTTGGGAAATTATCTTCTACAGAGAGAGAGAGAGACAAGAAGATAGATACCAGTTTCCTCTCTGTGCGTTCAGTAGAAAGCTATCTGGCTTCACGTTAGCCTAGCTTAGCACAATGAATGGAAGCGGACATGTACGGGTAGCCTTCGGGAGAGGTGTTGTTAGT
>NC_140171.1:16850655-16870655 GCF_963971535.1 Notolepis coatsorum
TAGGTCATTCCACTGCAAAGCACTATGGGTAGTACTAGTACCACTACCTCCAAAACCATGCAGTCATTCATCCATATCCATATGGGAAGCATGAAGGTCAATAAACACTTTAGATATGCTAATTCATTTGGGAGAATCTATTTGTAGTGGGCCTGTCTCTTATAGTGGTTCGCCACCACAAATAAGTCAATGCGATGAATGATGATTATGACCTAATGGCCCATTCTGACTTATCAGCATTATCCTCTCAGTTGAAACCATTCACACAGGACTAGGAAATACATTATGTATACAGTAAGCTTCCCAAAGATGGAAGGTAATATAAACATGTTTGTCTCCTTCCTCTAACGTGGCTCCGCGGTCGGGGTCTCCAGGGCGTGGACGGTGGGCTCCCTCACCCTGCTCTTCCTGCAGTGCGTGACCTGGTCCTCAGGCCTGGTGTTCCTCTCTGCCCCCTCTCTCCTCCTGGCCTACCTCTTCTCCTCTCTCAACACCGCCCAGAGCCTGCTCATCACCATACTGCACTGCACCCTGGCCAGGAAGGTAGGTCTGCGTGTGCGTGTGCGTGTGCGTGTGCGTGTGTGTGTGTGTGTGTGTGTGTGTGTGTGTGTGTGTGTGTGTGTGTGTGTGTGTGTGTGTGTGTGTGTGTGTGTGTGTGTGTGTGTGTGCGTGCGTGCGTGCGTGCGTGCGTGCGTGCGTGCGTGCGTGCGTGCGTGCGTGCGTGCGTGCGTGCGTGCGTGCGTGCGTGCGTGTGTGTGTGTGCAGGGATGTGTAGTGGGACAGGGGGAGCGCAGGGGAGCGGCGTGCCCCCACTTTGTATTTTGTGTTGGGCTTGTTACTCAAAATAAATAATATATGGGGCGGCTGATTGGCGCAGTGGGCAAGGCGCTCGCCACTAACGCAGGATATGCTGGGTTCGAGCCCAGCTCTCGGCGTTGCTACCAGCTTGGCTGGTCGTTCATACTAACACAATTGGCAGTGTTAGGGGTGGGAAAGCTGGTGGGTGGGGATTGGACGTTGTGGACAGCGACTCCTACAGGTCGGTTGGTGTGCCTGTACAGCAGAATCAGGAAGCATCGGGGGCAGCGTGAGCCTCCCACGCGTTACTCCTCGCCACTGAGAGATCGCGCTGTACAGGTGAAAAGATGCGACGGAGGGGACACGTGATGCAAGGCTTCGTCCTCACTGCAGCCGACCAGTGGGAGGCATAGTCTAGCAACGTTCGAGACAGGGGAGGGGAGAATTGAAGGGAGAATTGGCGAGGCGAAATTGGGATGGGAGAAAAATTGAAAAATAAGGAGAAAAAGTGTATAAAAAAAGAAAAAAGATAATAATATATTCCTTGTTACTCGTTACTCATTACATTACTTCTGTTACACCCCCCATAATTACTTCCGTTCTTACTGTCAAAAGTGGGTACCAGGCTACTTGGCCTGTGTGCCTTTGTGTGAATTATCACATCAGGGAAGCAGCTAGCAGGTGGTGGAAAGTATTTTTACTCAAGTACTGTACTTAAGTACAATTTCAAGCTACTCTTACTTTACGTGAGTATTTGCATTTTAGGGAACTTTATACTTTTACTCCACTACATTTCAAAGGAAATATTGTACTTTTTACTCCACTACATTTATCTGAACCCATCAGTTACTAGTTACATACACAGATCAGCATAACTGGACCACATACCACTTTAACATAACCTTTAATCAGAGCAGCATAACTGGACCACACACCACTTTAACATCACCTTTAATCAGAGCAGCATAACTGCACCATGTACCACTTTACATAACCTTTAATCAGAGCAGCATAACTGGACCACATACCACTTTAACAACCTTTAATCAGAGCAGCATAACTGGACCACATACCACTTTAACAACCTTTAATCAGAGCAGCATAACTGGACCACACACCACTTTAACAACCTTTAATCAGAGCAGCATAACTGGACCACATACCACTTTAACATCACCTTTAATCAGAGCAGCATAACTGGACCACATACCACTTTAACAACCTTTAATCAGAGCAGCATAACTGGACCACATACCACTTTAACATAACCTTTAATCAGAGCAGCATAACTGGACCACATACCACTTTAACATAACCTATAGAGGTCAACGGAGTGAGGCTTGAATGCTCCCAAGCACTGGAACACACAAACAGCACTGTAGAATGCATACTTTTACTTTAGATACATTTAATAGCAAATAGGTCTCTACTTTTACTTAAGTAGAATTTGAATGGTGGACTTTTACTTTTACCAGAGTAGAATCTGGGTATTTCTACTTTTAGATAAGTAAAGGAACGGTGTACTTCTTCCACCACTGCGGGTACAGTAGCTCAAGGGGCTCTCACAGCAGGCTGCCTCCGTGACGGAGCTGCATCCTTGTTTTCAGCGGGACACGGTGTCCATCGCAGCGCAGAGCGCAGCACCTCATGTGTGAACGCTCATTAACTGAAAACAGCTGCTTTTCCCCCCCACAGCAGTTTGGTATAGAGTGCTTTGTCAGGCTTGACCAAAAGCACAGCTGGCCTGAATTGATGAAGGACAATCGTTTCAAACAACTCGTTGTTGTGTTGTTGTTGTAGGATAGCAGGTGATTCAGATAGTATTGCCTGTCTAAGTGGACGGTTCGGAGGAGAAGTCGGATCTCCTCTCACACTTCAAGAGGATGAAACGGCGCTGATGATTTACTCCTTTTGGGTGGAGGATTCTACCAGCAGGGTGGAGGATTCTACCAGCAGGGTGGAGGATTCTACCAGCAGGGTGGAGGATTCTACCAGCAGGGTGGAGGATTCTACCAGCAGGGTGGAGGATTCTACCAGCAGGGTGGAGGATTCTACCAGCAGGGTGGAGGATTCTACCAGCAGGGTGGAGGATTCTACCTGTAGGGTGGAGGATTCTACCAGTAGGGTGGAGGATTCTATCTATAGGGTGGATTATTCTATCTATAGGGTGGAGGATTCTACCTGTAGGGTGGAGGATTCTACCTGTAGGGTGGAGGATTCTACCTGTAGGGTGGAGGATTCTACCTGTAGGGTGGAGGATGTAGGATTCTATCTGTAGGGTGGATGATTCTACCAGTAGGGTGGAGGATTCTACCTGTAGGGTGGAGGATTCTACCTGTAGGGTGGGGGATGGAGGATTCTACAGGTAGGGTGGAGGATTCTACCTGTAGGATGGAGGATTCTACCTGTAGGGTGGAGGATTCTACCTGTAGGGTGGAGGATTCTACCTGTAGGGTGGAGGATTCTGTGGAGGATTCTACCTGTAGGGTGGAGGATTCTACCTGTAGGGTGGAGGATTCTACATGTAGGGTGGAGGATTCTGTGGAGGATTCTACCTGTAGGATGGAGGATTCTACCTGTAGGGTGGAGGATTCTACCTGTAGGGTGGAGGATTCTACCTGTAGGGTGGAGGATTCTGTGGAGGATTCTACCTGTAGGGTGGAGGATTCTACCTGTAGGGTGGAGGATTCTACCTGTAGGGTGGAGGATTCTACCTGTAGGGTGGAGGATTCTACCTGTAGGGTGGAGGATTCTACCTGTAGGGTGGAGGATTCTACCAGCAGGGTGGAGGATTCTACCAGTAGGGTGGAGGATTCTACCTGTAGGGTGGAGGATTCTACCAGCAGGGTGGAGGATTCTACCAGTAGGGTGGAGGATGGAGGATTCTACCAGCAGGGTGGAGGATTCTACCAGTAGGGTGGAGGATTCTACCTGTAGGGTGGAGGATTCTACCTGTAGGGTGGAGGATTCTACCTGTAGGGTGGAGGATTCTACCTGTAGGGTGGAGGATTCTACCTGTAGGGTGGAGGATTCTACCAGCAGGGTGGAGGATTCTACCTGTAGGGTGGAGGATTCTACCTGTAGGGTGGAGGATTCTACCAGCAGGGTGGAGGATTCTACCAGCAGGGTGGAGGATTCTATCTATAGGGTGGATGATTATACCTGTAGGGTGGAGGATTCTACCAGTAGGGTGGAGGATTCTACCAGTAGGGTGGAGGATTATACCTGTAGGGTGGAGGATTCTACCAGTAGGGTGGAGGATTCTACCAGTAGGGTGGAGGATTCTACATGTAGGGTGGAGGATTCTACCAGTAGGGTGGAGGATTCTACATGTAGGGTGGATGATTCTACATGTAGGGTGGAGGATTCTACATGTAGGGTGGATGATTCTACATGTAGGGTGGAGGATTCTACCTGTAGGGTGGAGGATTCTACCTGTAGGGTGGAGGATTCTACCTGCCTCCATGAAACACATGCCGCAGCCTGAGAGAAGAAGACGCATCAAAGATTCATCCTTTTACACGTTTTGACATTGGATTCTCTTACAATGAGCACCTAAGCCTTGAGCGCAGTTTGGACAGATTACAGATCAACAATGATGTTCTTGTCATCTTTGGTCTCGACAGAATCAGAATTGACAGAAGTAATGGAGTAACGAGTTGTTTTCCGATGTGGTAACTATAATATTATTACTGAAAATTAGGTGGTAGTTCGTGACACGACGCGTTACTGAGAAAAGGTTACATTTATTACGTGTTACCACCCAACACTGCAAATGATCAACCAAATAGGTTGTTTCTTTTTTGTGAACAATTGTTTTTTTATTAAAGTTCAACAAGGTATATATCACATTGTACACATTGTAGTTGTATTTTCACCAACAGGTGCAGATGAGGGCAATAGAGAAATATAATCTGAATATATACTATGAGTAAAGCAAAGTAAACAGTATGCACAGGTGCAGTATACGCAAGGTACCTGAACAGGCATGATATACACCGTACGTTAAGGGGGACTTTAGGGGACTCCAGTTGAACATGAAGGGTGTAACGTGTGTCCTGTGTGCTGCAGGGGCAGAAGGACTATGGCCGATGCCTGCGTCTCTCCCAGTGCTGTGGCTCCTCCACCTCCAGCTCTCCCGACTCCGTCAAGGGCGCCGCCCTGCGGGCCAACAGCCGCTACAGCAGCAGCCAGGCACGGAGAGCCACTGCCAACAGACAGGTGCATTAAGCTCTCTCTCTCTCTCTCTCTCTCTCTCTCTCTCTCTCTCTCTCTCTCTCTCTCTCTCTCTCTCTCTCTCTCTCTCTCTCTCTCTCTCTCTCTCTCTCTCTCTTTCTTTCTTTCTTTCTTTCTTTCTTTCTTTCTTTCTTTCTTTCTTTCATTCATTCATACATTCTTTCTTTCTTTCTTTCTTTCTTTCTTTCTTTCTTTCTTTCTTTCTTTCTTTCTTTCTTTCTTTCTTTCTTTCTTTCTTTCTTTCTTTCTTTCTTTCTTTCTTTCTTTTTCTTTCTCCCACTCTCTCTCTCTCTCTCTCTCTCTCTCTCTCTCTCTCTCTGTCTATACAGTATATACAGTATATATTCATTGTGTGTATGAATGTGTATTCCAGAGTCGTATTAGGAGGATGTGGAACGACACTGTCCGCAGACAGACTGAATCGTCCTTCATCGCTGCAGATGTTAACAACACCCCCACTCTCAACAGAGGTAAAGGTCTCTCTACCCTCTGAACATGCCCTCTGACCATGCCCTCCAACCATGCCCTCCAACCATGCCCTCCAACCATGCCCTCTAACCATGCCCTCCAACCATGCCCTCTAACCATGCCCTCCAACCATGCCCTCTAATCATACCCTCTAACCATGCCCTCTAACCATGCCCTCCAACCATGCCCTCTAACCATGCACTCTAACCATGCCCTCCAACCATGCCCTCTAACCATGCCCTCTAACCATGCCCTCCAACCATGCCCTCTAACCATGCCCTCCAACCATGCCCTCTAACCATGCCCTCTAACCATCCATGCCCTCTAATCATACCCTCTAACCATGCCCTCTAACCATGCCCTCTAACCATGCCCTCTAACCATGCCCTCTAATCATACCCTCTAACCATACTCTAACCATGCCCTCTAACCATGCCCTCTAATCATACCATCTAACCACTCTAACCATGCCCTCTAACCATATCCTCTAGCCATACCCTCTAACCATACCCTCACCATACTCTCTAACCATACCTTTTAACCATACCCTCTAACCATACCCTCCAAATTAGTATCACTTGATGACATCACACATTCAAGTCTTGATGCCCTGATTACCAGCTTACTGTTGTCTGTGTTTATAATGTAGGAGCCAATTTAGGCATTGGTTCATTAATATGTCCTATATTCATGTTTTGATATTTCAATTTGATAATTGTTTAATAGTCTATAGTTTAAAAAGATTTGTCATGATTTGATAAGATTTAGTTTATTTAAAAAGAGACAAATGAGACAATTATGTGATAAAAACATTTCTTTTGATAGACCGGAAATGTCATGTGACATGTGACTACTTATATCAGCTGAGTAGAAGACAGCTCGAGTTTGGTGGATGGAACCAGCGTAGATTGAAGCGCCATCGTTTTTGACCGTGCGACGAGCGACGTTGACGTGTCATGTTTTATTTTCTTTTATTAAATTGTAAACTATATACGTGGTCCTGTCGTTCGCGTTCAAGACTCCCGTTATTCACCTACTCTGGCTTCAAGGGTGTTGGATTTTCACTACAAGACGTTTGGATAATACACCTACAATAGATGTTGACATAACCCTCTCTCTCTCTCTCCCTCCCTCCCTCCCTCCCTCCCTCCCTCTCTCTCTCTCTCTCTCTCTCTCTCTCTCTCTCTCTCTCTCTCTCTCTCTCTCTCTCTCGCTCTCTCTCTCCAGCTGCTCTGGGGAACCATTTCCTGACCAACCCAGTGTTGCAGACTCATCCTGGAGTCTCTCCCTACGACACACTGCTGGCCCAGGGATACAAGCAGCCTTTCAGCTCCTCTGGTACTGCCTGCCTGTCTGTCTGTCTGCCTGTCTGTCTGCATGTCTGTCTGTCTGTCTGTCTGTCTGTCTGTCTGTCTGTCTGTCTGTCTGTCTGTCTGTCTGTCTGTCTGTCTGTCTGTCTGTCTGTCTGTCTGTCTGTCTGTCTGTCTGTCTGTCTGTCTGTCTGTCTGTCTGTCTGTCTGTCTGTCTGTCTGTCTGTCTGTCTATCTGTCTGTCTGTCTGTCTGTCTGTCTGTCTGTCTGTCTGTCTGTCTGTCTGTCTGTCTGTCTGTCTGTCTGTCTGTCTGTTTGTCTGTCCCTCCCTCTCTGCAACTCCCTGTCTGTCTGTCTGTCTGTCTGTCTGTCTGTCTGTCTGTCTGTCCCTCCCTCTCTGCAACTCCCTGTCTGTCTGTCTGTCTGTCTGTCTGTATGTCTGTCTGTCTGTCTGTCTGTCTGTCTGTCCCTCTGGCTGTCCCTCTGTGTCTGTCTGTCTGTCTGTCTGTCTGTATGTCTGTCTGTCTGTCTGTATGTCTGTCTGTCTGTCTGTCTGTCTGTCTGTGGATTGTGAGACATTATGGGAATTATAACTTATAGGTAAAGAACAACTCACGGTAGTTAAGGGAACATTGTGTTATTTAAGACACTGGGTCACGACAACAAATGTGGGCTCGTACTTGTAACCCGGTTGATCAGAATTGCCCTGTGACACAACTCACAGTCTGTCGGTCTGCCTGACTAAACACACGTAGATCCACTCTGTTGCTCTCTCCACGTGTGTACACTACAGATGCTGGGAGAGAAACAGTTCAAAGTGTTGTGACGTCCTTCAGCTTGTAGGGATACACACATACCAAGAGAAGAAAGAAGGGAACAAGACAATATTTGTCTCAGAGAACCCAACCCCCCCCCCCCCCTTAACACTGAAATACAGCCACATGCTGGCCTACACGTCAGAAATCAGAGCAAGCTTGAATATCTGCCTTTTTCATACAAGGATGATAGTTATCTGTAATGGAGAGAAATGGATCAAATCTCAACCGTTTTTGTCTACAAGTAGATATTGTTTGGTGAAAAGTATTTACAATGAAAATGTGTTATGTGTGTATCTCTATGTGTGCATGTGAAACCTAACGTAGAGTTTTCCAGACCATTTGTTTTATGATCCTTGGCTCACGGTTCAGTGTTTCTTCAGTGTCTCAATGTTTACTGTTCTTTTTACTGTCTTTACCCTCTCCTTCCACTTCCTGTCCTGGCGTGGACCAATAGGAACCTTCAGACACACCCAGAGTATGAGCTCCTCTTTACTGTGCTCACTCTCCAACCAATCACTTCAGCTCCACTGCCCTGTGCACCTGTGGTCCAATCACTTCAGCTCCACTGCCCTGTGCGACTGTGGTCCAATCACTTCAGCTCCACTGCCCTGTGCACCTGTGGTCCAATCACTTCAGCTTCACTTCCCTGTGCACCTGTGGTCCAATCACTTCAGCTCCACTGCCCTGTGCGACTGTGGTCCAATCACTTCAGCTCCACTGCCATGTGCACCTGTGGTCCAATCACTTCAGCTACACTGCCATGTGCACCTGTGGTCCAATCACTTCAGCTCCACTGCCCTGTGCACCTGTGGTCCAAGACATACCAAACCTTCAGAATACCAACCCTGTCATATCAATCCTTTAGAATACCAATCCTGTCATACCAATCCTTTAGAATACCAATCCTGTCATATCAATCCTTTAGCATAGCAATCCTGTCATATCAATCCTTTAGAATACCAATCCTGTCATATCAATCCTTTAGCATACCAATCCTGTCATATCAATCCTTTAGAATACCAATCCTGTCATATCAATCCTTTAGCATACCAATCCTGTCATACCAAACCTTTAGCATACCAATCCTGTCATACCAATCCTTTAGAATACCAATCCTGTCATATCAAACCTTTAGAATACCAATCCTTTAGAATACCAAACCTTTAGATTACCAATATTTCAGAATACCAATCCTGTCATAGCAATCCTTTAGAATACCAATATTTCAGAATACCAATCCTGTCATAGAAATCCTTTAGAATACCAATCTTTCAGAATACCAATCCTGTCATAGCAATCCTTTAGAATACCAATCTTTCAGAATACCAATCCTGTCATACCAGACTGCCTATAATTTATTACTTTAGCATACCAATCCTTTAGAATACCAATCTTTCAGAATACCAATCTTTCAGAATACCAATCCTGTCATAGCAATCCTTTAGAATACCAATCCTGTCACACCAGACTGCCTATAATTTGACGAAGAACCATATAATTCTGTTTTCAATGAGGAACAATGTTGTCAAACGTTATCAACCTTAAGATATAATGTTATGTTTGTTGTGAGAGTACTTTCTGGTGATATATCACATTCACACTCCCATGTCATTTGGATTGACTTTACAACAGCAAATACATAGACAAATACATACAATGGTTATATGGTTCTTCAGTGCAAGGGTTCAATGATGCCATTTGCTTGATGCTTTCATCCAAAGCCCAAGTACCATGAATGCATACATCGTAAGAATGAGGCGCACCAGTGGGAATTGAACCCCTAAGCCTTTAGTGCCATGCTCCATCTAACCATTGGGCTACACAAGACCACAGTATCATAACATACTATAACTATAGACCATACATGCATAACATATAGCATTTCATCTAAGAGTATTGCTATTACCCAGGGGCTCACTGTGTATGGACATTTACCCAAGCGCATTCACATATCCATGAATCCATAACGGTACCTCTGTAATTTGACAACTGTCTTCCTGTGACTGACACGTGTCCTTCTGTCCTCCCTCCTCCAGAGGGCGTCGTGTCCCAGGGTCAGGAGTCCCGCGGGCTGGACAGCGTGTGTCTGAACGGCGGCTACACTCCCAACACCTTCACCCTGCACGGCCTGGGGCCTGGGCCCGGCTCCCGAGCCGGGGTAGGGGGCAGCGGCGGCGACTTCCTGCGGGAGGGCGGAGGCGGCGGCGGCGGCATGGGGGGGGGAGGGGACGACGTCTCCCAGGCCCTCCTCACCCCCCACGGCGCGGCGGAGCTCGGCGGCGGCGGCAGCGCCGGGCTGCGGAGGAACCTGGCGGACGCGGCGGCCCTGGAGAAGATGATCATCTCGGAGCTGGTGCAGAGGCAACCTGAGGCCCTCGGCCGCCATGCCGGTGCCCCCCGAGCGCTACGGCAGCCTGGCGCGGCCGCAACACCACCACCACCACGACCGGCAGGCGCTCACCCACTCGGCCACCCTGACCCGCCACTCGCAGCAGCACCCTCCGGAGGGCTGGGCCCCCACCACCATGCAGCCTCCTCACTGCGCGCCACAGCGCGGCTCAGGACGGCGGCGGCTGGACGAACACGCGGCACCAGCAGGCGCCGGAGCCCGAGGCGCCCGCCACGCACGGCCAGGATCACGTGACCATCGCCGCCGCCGCGGCCCGCGCGCAGGAAAGCTGGTCGCACATGCGCATCGTCGTCCCCCCCGGGGGGGAGAGCGAGCCCCCGCGCGAGCTGCTGAAGGACGGCGGCAGCGAGCGGGCGCAGCTGCAAGGCACCCTGGGTCGCCGCGGGCTCCTCCAGGACAGGCAGCAGCAGCAAGCAGCAGCAGCAGGCGAGGCCTCCCGACGTCCAGGCGCGCCCCTACTCCACCCTCAGCAGCCGCGCGCCCGGCACGCTCTCCCGCCACCGCGGTGGCCCCGAGCTGGCCGGAGTGGCCGAGAGGGACCGGGACCGGGAGAGGGAGCGCTACCGGGACAGGCCGCTGCCCCCTCCTCCGCCCGCCCCCCGCCCCAGGAGTCGGAGCCCCTGTACCGGGCCCTGGAGGAGCCGCTGCTGCTGAGCCAGAGGGAGGCGGGCCTGGAGGGGTGGAGAGGAGGAGGCCAGGAGAGGGAGAAGGAAGAGGCCTTTCTCCTGAAGCGAGACGGAGGAGGAGGGGCGGAGGAGGAATGGAGAGGGGGGGGAGGGGCGACGGAGAGGGAGAGGGAGGAGTCGTTTCTCTCCCGGCAGCAGAGGGGACGGGCCGATGGACGAGTGGCGGAGCGGCGTGGAAAGGGGGGGGCGGGAGGACCCCCTTCTCCCCCCGGGGGAGAAGAGGGAGGGGAGGATGGAGGTGTGGAGGGGAGGGGCGGAGCCGCAGAAAGAGGAGACGTTCCTGACTCAGAAGAAGGACTTCGCGCTGGACGGGTGGCGGGGGGCGGAGAGGGAGAAAGAGGAGACGCTGTTCCTGGAACAACACCGGGGACGACGGGTGGCGGGGCGCGGCGGAGCGAGAGCGAGAGAGCGAGGAGCGATCCATGGACGTGTGGCGGGGGGGGCATGGACGTGGACCGCGACGACGAGTCCTTCCTCTTCGAGGGCAAAGACGGCGGCGGAGGGGGGATGGAGGGATGGAAGCAGCGGGAGAGGAGCGAGCGAGGCGGCGGCGCCCAGCGGTCGCTCCGTTACCCACGGCGCCGACGACGCGGAGGAGGAGGACCCGGACGGCTTCGCCCATCTGCCGCTGACCCCCGACCTGGACCTCGACCCCGACTCCTCCTCGCCCGTCTACGCCAGGGACTCCGACCCGTCTCCGCTCTACCACCACCCGGGCGAGCGCCGCTCCCCGCCCGTCATGGGGGGCCTCTTCCCGCGGGCCTCGCCTCCCGCCAACAACATGTACGCCGGCTCGCCCCCCCCCAACGACGGCCTCCTCTACTCGCGCCACTCCCCGCAGCTGTACAGCAACAGGAGCGGCTCGCCGCCTCGCTTCTACACGCGCACCTCCCCGCCGGTCCTCTCCTATCCCGACAGCAGCCCCGAGGGCCAGGAGGAGGAGGAGGACCTGAGCCCCGCCGGAGGCCAGCCACAGACGCCCCTGGAGCTGCCCTACAGCCTGGGACGGCCCCCGCTGGGACCGCGGCCCAGCCACCTGCAGACCTTCTACCAGCCGCCGCCGCCGCTGTCGGCCAATGGGGAGGCGGCGTACGCGGCGGCGGAGCCCGCCTCCGAGGAGGACGACGGACAGATGCAGCGGGTGACGAGCCTGTGACTAGGGCGGTGGTGATCGGGGGATTAGGAGCCAGGGAGGAGGAGGAGGAGGGAGATGAGAATCACGTCCTGAGGGTTATTCGTGGCGGGGATGGCGAGCTGTGGATGGATATGAATGACACGCGTGGCGCGCGCGGTGAGCAGCCGAGGGGACTGTGCGATACGCAACGCGCGCGAGCGCCGCTAACGTGCCATATGGTGGTGTCAGTTGGAGGAAAGCCCCGCCACAATTATTAAATCTCTGAATGGGAAATGCTGGATAACAATAGTAAAAGGACTGTGATACTGAAGATGGTGGACATCATAATGATAGTAATAAGGATGATGATGATGATGATGATGATGATGATGATGATGATGATGATGATGATGATGATGATGAAGGCTCCTTCCTGTCCCTATGTCCCGGTCACCACGAGAAGGCACCCCCCCCCCCCCCCCCCCCCCCCCTTTGTTTAAATTTTTATTTAAGTATCGTTTAATTTTTTTTTACAACCGTGATCCATTTATGAACTGCCCTCTTCTCCCCCGTCTCTCTCTCTCTCTCTCTCTCTCTCTCTCTCTCTCTCTCTCTCTCTCTCTCTCTCTCTCTCTCTCTCTCTCTCTCTCTCTCTCTCTCTCTCTCTCTCTCTCTCTCTTTCTCCCCCCCTCCTCCCTGCTGTGTCTTCCCTCCTCATTGGTGCTTTTTACCTCATTGGCTCGTTGTCTCTGGGTTCTGGTTCCTCTGCTGGGTGTCGCCCTCTCCCCCCCCCCCCCCCCCCCTGTAGCAAACAGTGTGTCAAAGAAGAAACACTTGTGTGTTGCCAAAAAATCCTTTCAAAGAATTATGTGCATGAATTTATAGAGGCTTTACACGCGGCTACATAGGAGGGCAAGTGCTGAGGTGTGTGCGTGCGCGCGTGTGTGCACGAGTGTGTGCACGTTTGTTTGTGAGTGCGCGTGTGAATACATCCCTCTTGTATATTTAATGTATCACAGTGGAAAGACTTTTCTCTCAATATCAGTGCGGGGGCCCTTACACACACACACACACACACACACACACACACACACGCTCTCTCCTTCCTGCTGATTTTGAACTCTCGACCAATCCCATCTCACATCAAGACCAAAACTCTCCCCCGGCCCCCCTGGCCCCGCCCACCCCCCCCCCCCCTGACTATTGGCGGTGAGACATGTTTGCCTTCGTGTTTTAAACCGCGGCAAACGGAACTCTTGACTCCGGAAACGAATCATTATAAACCTCAGAACTTTTCTTGCGATACCTGAGACTCTTCTTGTATATATCGACCCTCAAGTGTTCTGACTGTCTTGTATTGCTATTGAAGTTCAAGTAAACATGGGAAATAAATGTGCGTCTGTCTGTCTGTCTGTGTGTGTGTCTGTTTGTGTGTCTGTCTGTGTGTGTGTGTGTCTGTCTGTGTGTCTGTCTGTCTGTGTCTGTCATGGATGTACAGAGAGATGGTGGGGTGAAGGAATGTGAGGAGAAAGAGAGGGACAGAGAGGAGGAATGAAGAGGAATAAAGAGGAGGAATTAAGAGGAGAAAGAGGAGGACTGCAGATGAGAAAGAGGAGGAATGAAGAGGAGAAAGAGAGGAGGAATGAAGATGATGAAGTATGATGGAGAGAAAAACCATGCGACAGAAGAATGATATACAAAGGGATATATTGTAAATATTGATCATCTAAAAAAAACATCCCTTTTTTTTATTAAGTAATTTATTTAGCAAAACAGAACCTTCCAAAATATTCTCTATAATACATTTTATTTTCATGCCGGAAATAATCTTGAGAGTAGGATAAAAACATTTAAAAAAAAAAAAAAACATTTGAAACTGTGATTATTTTGAGTCTCCGAAGTGAGAATATGATGCTCAGCGTGGTCTCAGAAAAGGTGGTCGTACTGCATCGCTTGTGTGTCGTGTTGTGAGGCAGACGGTCACAGTGTGAATAACGGAGGGCAAACAAGTGTTAAAAAGTCACCATTGTCTTTAATGGTCTGTGTGCTTTAAGGCCAGAGGTCGTCCTGGTGATGTAAAAGGCAGGGTACAAACATTCAGTCAGCTGACAGTAATATAATACAGTAATATAATAATCACACTCTACACCAGGGATGCCCAGACCGTCTGACAATACTCCGATTACAACAATAACACAATAACAACAAGGGTAGACGACTGCAGGGCAGGACGTTGATTATTTATAGTAACAAGTAAATGACGGTCAATACGTTTTTTTTTAGTAATATCCCTTATGATAAGCAGGTTTTCTCGGAATCCCTCCACAAATTAAATTAAATGTCATCGAAATCAAATAGCTGGAACACTTTCGGTGGACCAAAAAGAATGTTGTGAGGGGGGGGGGGGGGGGGGTCTAAATTTGGCCCGTGGGCCTTACTTTGGGCAGCCCCTTCCCTACACGCACACACACAGGGTACAGACGGACAAGGCAGGAGATACTCTACGGACCGTTTCCCGTCGTCCCCCCCAGGTGCTCTAAACAGGTACCAGTGTACACAGTGCACATAATGGAAGGAGGGGACATTAGACACACACATATCATCCAATTCTAACGATACGACAACAAGAAATAGTTGCTTTTTCGCTACTGGTACATCACTTCCCTTCAGTACCGTTACATTCACTGAGTTTATGTAAAAAAAAAAAGAACAACGACTACCACGTATTTACGTATACGCGCTTGTGTAAAGTGTTACATAACATTCTAAGTACTCAATCATTACACCGCAGTCATATAAAACACTAATAATAAGTCAAATCAACAAAAGTGCTATTGCTATAATAATAATAATGATACTGGGTTTATATGAATATTGGCGTGTTCAGGGTTTAGAATAAGTGCTAGAGGTCGGCCTATGTTTAGGATACAATCTAGGCTCTTCTCACAAGCTAATAACACAAGTGAATCTAAAACAAAGTGAAAGTGAAACAAGGCACGGGTCTCTCTGTACAGTTTGTAGCAGACTTCCTCTCCTCCCCTGTGTTTTTATTTTCCCCCTATGAAACGTTCTGCTCACTTTGGGGTCAATGTGACCCGGAATTAAACTGTCGAAAGGTTACGGAGGACAAAACAAGCGAACGTTGTGTTCGCGCGGAACGACTCCATGACAAAAAGAGAGGAAAATAATTGTTGTTAATGATAATAATAACAACACATCGCTGCACTTTGGGGTCAGTATGAACCGGACGGATTAAATGTTTTGATTCTGTTGGAGGTCGTATTGACCCAAAGCATGAGGGTGTAATCAAGTATTAGGGTAACAGGACGGTTAAGGGAAATTAATAGTTCACGACATTCCCATCCCCCTTTTTCTTGAAAGATCATTGAAAGAGGAGATTGTCCTCTCTCTCTCTCTCTCTCTCTCTCTCTCTCTCTCTCTCTCTCTCTCTCTCTCTCTAACCTCCCCCTATTTGAAAGCTGAGGTATGCAATATGGGCTGGATATGGGCCGAGCGCTCTTCAGATCTCCGTGGTAAGGCTATAGCCCAGGCGACAGACAGGTGGTACGGTAGGCTGACAGACACACGGACGTGTGGGTTCACAGGTTGACAGACACTCGATCTATACTGTACACAGGTAGGTTCACAGACACAAGGAAGTATACTAACTGCACACAGGTAGGTTCACAGACACAAGGAAGTATACTAACTGCTAACAGGTAGGTTCACAGACACAAGGAAGTATACTAACTGCACACAGGTAGGTTCACAGACACAAGGAAGTATACTAACTGCACACAGGTAGGTTCACAGACACAAGGAAGTATACTAACTGCACACAGGTTCACAGACACAAGGAGGTATACTAACTGTACAGTACATAGCTTCACAGACACAAGGCAGTATACTGAGGATGTATACTGTACGCAGGTGGTATGGTTGGTTGGTTGGTTGGTTGGTAGGTACACACGTGGTGGTATGTGGGCGTACAGGCCCTGGGGTGGTCTAGCAGACGGTATGGTGTGGCGACAGAGAGCTCTCTGAGGCCTGGCTCGGGGAGAGAGCGTAACCGGGCGTCTTAAACATGGACGATATGTGGAATGCCTGAGAAACACAGAGAGACAGAGGCACGGGTCAGATACACACACACACACACACCCCCCCCAGGGAGGTCAACTCAGAGGGTGGGGTTAGGGGGAGGGGAGGGGGTTGATTCCACTTGTTTAGGCAAGAGGTCAATGCATCATATAATTGTACATTTTGACCGGGATTAGGTTTGATTAAGATTTATTTTTAGGAGTGAGGCAGGTGTAGGAACGTGACATTATGCCTGGACTGATGCCCCTGCATCGCTATAGATACCAGTCCTGGCCTCTTTTGAATCATTTTGAGATTCAAATGCTGGCACTGCTGCCCTGATTGGGGCTTTTACCTGGTTGGATTTTTAACCGGGCCAATCAACACTGGGCAGAGTCTAAACGATCAGGTCTGTAGACTAATAATAATAATAATAAATAAATAATAGAATAATAACTACCATAAATTAGCCAGACTCACTGGAAGCACCTTCAGATTGAATAATGAAACAGAATGCAGTCCGAGTATCAGGCGAATGTGACAGGACTGATCCAGTTGAATATATTAAATGAAAACCTTACACCAATATATTAGTATGCACTATATATGTTTGTATAAATTAACTAAATAGATAAAGTAGATACATTTCTATTAATATCCACTGTACATTTTACAGATTGTTGCAGTTGGATTTCCACATGGTAAACGGACTGCATTTATATAAGATAAGCGCTTTACAACTTATGCCTCACATTCACTCACAGTATCACTAACATGTTTTTCACCCACACAAGGTTCATACAGTAGTGTCACTAAGAGGTGTTTCACCCAAACAAGGGTCATATAGTAGTGTCACTAAGAGGTGTTTCACCCAAACAAGGGTCATATACATGTAGTAGTATCACTAAGATGTGTTTCACCCAAACAAGGGTCATATAGTAGTGTCACTAACGGGTGTTTTTACCCAAACAAGGGTCATATAGTAGTGTCACTAACAGGTGTTTTTTACCCAAACAAGGGTCATATAGTAGTGTCACTAACAGGTGTTTTTTACCCAAACAAGGGTCATATAGTAGTGTCACTAACAGGTGTTTTTTTTACCCAAACAAGGGTCATATAGTAGTGTCACTAACAGCTGTTTTTTACCCAAACAAGGGTCATATAGTAGTGTCACTAACAGGTGTTTTTTTTACCCAAACAAGGGTCATATAGTAGTGTCACTAACAGCTGTTTTTACCCAAACAAGGGTCATATAGTAGTGTCACTACAGCTGTTTCACCCAAACAAGGGTCATATAGTAGTGTCACTAACGGCTGTTTCACCCAAACAAGGGTCATATAGTAATGTCACTAACGGGTGTTTTTACCCAAACAAGGGTCATATAGTAGTGTCACTAACGGGTGTTTTTACCCAAACAAGGGTCATATAGTAGTGTCACTAACAGGTGTTTTATCCAAACAAGGGTCATATAGTAGTGTCACTAACAGGTGTTTTATCCAAACAAGGGTCATATAGTAGTGTCACTAACAGGTGTTTCATCCAAACAAGGGTCATATAGTAGTGTCACTAACAGGTGTTTCATCCAAACAAGGGTCATATAGTAGTGTCACTAACAGCTGTTTCACCCAAACAAGGGTCATATAGTAGTGTCACTAACAGCTGTTTCACCCAAACAAGGGTCATATAGTAGTGTCACTAACAGGTGTTTCATCCAAACAAGGGTCATATAGTAGTGTCACTAACAGCTGTTTCACCCAAACAAGGGTCATATAGTAGTGTCACTAACAGCTGTTTCACCCAAACAAGGGTCATATAGTAGTGTCACTAACAGGTGTTTCACCCAAACAAGGGTCATATAGTAGTGTCACTAACAGGTGTTTTTACCGAAACAAGGGTCATATAGTAGTGTCACTAACAGGTGTTTTTACCCAAACAAGGGTCATATAGTAGTGTCACTAACAGGTGTTTCACCCAAACAAGGGTCATATAGTAGTGTCACTAACAGGTGTTTCACCCAAACAAGGGTCATATAGTAGTGTCACTAACGGGTGTTTTTAACCAAACAAGGGTCATATAGTAGTGTCACTAACGGGTGTTTCACCCAAACAAGGGTCATATAGTAGTGTCACTAACAGGTGTTTCACCCAAACAAGGGTCATATAGTAGTGTCACTAACGGGTGTTTCACCCAAACAAGGGTCATATAGTAGTGTCACTAACAGGTGTTTTTTACCCAAACAAGGGTCATATAGTAGTGTCACTAACAGGTGTTTTTTACCCAAACAAGGGTCATATAGTAGTGTCACTAACGGGTGTTTCACCCAAACAAGGGTCATATAGTAGTGTCACTAACGGGTGTTTCACCCAAACAAGGGTCATATAGTAGTGTCACTAACAGGTGTTTCACCCAAACAAGGTTCGTAGTGTAACCGAGTGGATTTGAACCTGCGGGACCATAGGATCCACAGATGGCTGCACTGACCAGCTGAGCTCAGTCACGTCGAGGCATTAGGACGCGGCGGTCCGCGTAACGTTCACAGGACAGTCGGAACAGAGAGTACTCACCACCCAGTAAGCGGTCAGGGCTCCCTGGATGTACCCCGTCACGACGTCGGAGGGGTGGTGCCTGTAGTCGGAGATGCGGGTCAGACCCGTGTAGACCGCCAGCAGGACCAGCAGGAACTGCAGCACGGGCCGCAGCAGCCGCGCCCCGCGCCATGACAGCCGCGCCTGCAGGTAAAACTACACGGCAGAAACAAATCACACTGTTATTTTAGCGGATAAAAGAGACGTTGTGGGTTAATAACTGTGATGGACACAGGTGTGTGTTTCGCATCTACGCGTATCGGCAGTGTCTTGCGAAAACCCCAGTATCTCAGATTTGGCCTTTTAATCCTGAACATTTTGGCGTCGACGTACACACGGCGGGAAAACAAAGACTCCGAGGCCCACCGGATCATTCACGGGTGGGAAATGTTTTTTTTTTTGTTCCTCACATTTACCCGTTCACTCACACATTCACACACCGACGGCCGAGGCGACCATGCGAGGTGCCGACCTGCTCATCGGGAGCAATTAGGGGTTAAGTGTCTTGCTCAAGGACACTTCGACACGCTACCCGGGAGGAGTGGGAATCGAACCGGGAACCTTCCGATTACCAGACGACTGCTCTACCGCTTGAGCCACTGTTGGAAATGTCACAGAAAGCCAAACAGGATGGCGGCTGGGTGTCGAAGCAGAGATTGCGCTCGTCACCAATGCAAGAAACTCCGGTATCGAATCCCAGTCTCAGCATTGCCTCCGGCTTGGGCCGGCCGTCGTACTGGCTCATTTGGCAGAGTCAGCGGGTGGCAGTCGATGGGTGGGGATTGGACGTTGTGGACAGCGACCCCTACAGGTCGGTTGGGAGACGCCTGCACAGCAGAGACAGGAAGTGGCGAGGGTAGTGTGAGCCTCCCACACGTTAGACCTCGCCAATGAGAGTCCGCGCTGGCAGGCGAAAAGATGTGAAAGGCTGCCTCCTCGTGTGCCGGAGGGAACACGTGATGCAAGGCTTCTATCCTTTCTTCAACCGACCAGTGGGGGGCATAGTCGAGCAACATTCAAGACAGGGGAGGGGAGAATTGGATACACGAAAATTGGGATGGGAGAAAAATAGAAAATAAGGAGAAAAAAGTGGATCAAAAGAAAGCCAAACAGGTCAAACAGTGGCAGGAAAAACCTCTGATGTGCGAGAGAGGACGGACAACAGAGCATCGCAACAGATCACACTTTTGATATAAAAAAAACTACTTTAGCTTTGTTACAAGATGAATCTCGGGGCCAACTGCTGTGTCGGCCTAAGTGATCATACATGTGCGTTGTTCAGCTGTCAATTCTTCTTTTGTGATCACTGTTACCCTGCCTTGTCTGGTAATATATCCTAGTGTGTACTTCCAAAAAGCAAGCGCTACCCTCAGTGCTAATGAGTGGACGCAGGCCAGGGGACGACACAACTCTCTGGCAGAAGTTACATCATGACTTTCCAGCGTATTCTTAAAAGACCAGAGATTCCTGAAAGACACTGACCATATAAACGAGGTAG
>NC_140171.1:16878155-16883464 GCF_963971535.1 Notolepis coatsorum
CTCACACGCACGCACGCACACACACACATGCACACACCTACACACACACACACACACACACAAACACACACACACACGCACACACACACACACACACACGCACACACGCACACACACACGCACACACACACGCACACACACACACGCACACACACACACACACACACACGTGAAACCCAATCACAACCTCTTTTGTATAACTTCATAATCTGTGAATGGCTGTTGAAACATAAAAAAAGAATCCATGAACGTTAATCTGAAAATCTGGGCGTTTCTCTTCTTCTTTTTTCCTGAAAATTCTATTTAGATTTGTTTTGTTTTGTTAGGGGTTTAGAAGGTTTTCTTCTGACAGCAGTGATTGTGCGATATGGGGGAGAGGGGGGCGGGGGTGACTGTTCAGAGAGCGAGTAGTAATTAGAATGAGAGTGGGAACCAGGACCTTTTCTCTGGAGAACATAACTAGTTAAGACGACCAACAGGAATGCTAGGGTCACAGCGGGACCTCTCCATGGGAGCAGAGAGACCAGCAGAGACCTCAGAGGATAGTTCCTGTTTCTGTTGAGGAATGATTGATTATGGGATTATATGACAGGATCACAGTAATCAGATTTAAAACACCCGGTAGAGTAGTTGTCGCCTGGGTGATGACTAATGGCGATCCAAATAAACTAAACTCAACACGGAAATCCCATTACAGAAACGTTAAGGAGGGAAAAAAATAGGTGGTTTTTGTTAGAAACACATTTTAAAAAGGGGCGAAAAACATTCTCCTGGTGACATTGTTGTAGACACGATCCCAGATGTACACGTCATGAAATAAAGGTGGATGACAGAAGGTGATCATTACAATATGAATATTCAACCTGCTGTCTGGCACGTGGAATTCGTTGCTCATGCTACTGAGACCGCAAAGTCACCGATAAGTGACTTATTGTGGGGAGGTCCTACCATTGTAAGGACAGATGTCCCCATAACTGATTTCTGTCTTTGTGGACATTGACTGAAGCCCACAATGTCAAGGAGCTGTTTTTGGATGAGGTAAGGTTAAGTTTAAGGTTAAGGTTAAGGTTAAGGTTAAGGTTAAGGTTAGGGTTAAGGTTAGGGTTAAGGTTAAGGTTAAGGTTAAGGTTAAGGTTAGGGTTAGGGTTAAGGTAAGGTTAGGTTAGGGTTAGGGTTAGGGTTAAGGTTAAGGTTAAGGTTAGGGTTAGGGTTAAGGTTAAGGTTAGGGTTAGGGTTAAGGTTAAGGTTAGGGTTAGGGTTAGGGTTAAGGTTAGGGTTAAGGTTAAGATTATGGTTAGGGTTAAGGTTAGGGTTAAGGTTAGGTTTAGGTTAGGGTTAAGGTTAGGTTTAAGGTTATGGTTAGGGTTAGGGTAAGGTTTAAGGTTAGGTTTAAGGTCAGGGTTAAGGTTGAGGTTGTGGTTAGGGTTAAGGCTAGGCATGTAGTTGTGATGGTTAAAGGAACACACCAACCTTTTGGGAAATTAGCTTATTTGCCATCTGCCCCAGAGTCAGATAAGAAGATATACCCTTCTCATCTCAGTACAGAGAGAGAGAGAGCTGCAGCAACGCTAGCTACCTTAGCACAATGACTGGAAGTGGATACGGACCAGTAGCTACCTCCGTCATAAGTAACGAAATACACTTTCCAACAAGTCCAAAATTGTCAGAATTAAATGTTGTGACTTGTGTACTTACCACGTGTAGAAATAACAATGTAAATATGAGACATTGTCATTTCTGAAGCAGATACAGTCGTCTGATTGCTCAGTGAGTGCACGCAGTGCCTCAAAATCCCTGTTGTAACATCCGTCAACAAAAGCAACGTGACTAGCTAACCTATACGGAGGAACGACGAGATGACGGATGCCTTTGTTAGGGAGGAAGGTGATGATGAATTCTGGACCAACAAAGATCAAGAACCGTATCTCTATTTGAACCAGCAGAGGGAGAACTACGGTTCTGGAAGCGGAGCCGGCGAGAAGGGAGACTGAGGCGGTCCAACATGAGGCCGAGCCAGGGGGCCGAGAGGGGAGACTGAGGCGGTCCAACGGGAGGCCGAGCCAGGGGGCCGAGAGAGGGGAGACTGAGGCGGTCCAACGGGAGGCAGAGCCAGGGGGCCGAGAGAGGGGAGACTGAGGCGGTCCAACGGGAGGCCGAGCCAGGGGGCCGAGAGGGGAGACTGAGGCGGTCCAACGGGAGGCCGAGCCAGGGGGCCGAGAGAGGGAGACTGAGGCGGTCCAACGGGAGGCAGAGCCAGGGGGCCGAGAGAGGGAGACTGAGGCGGTCCAACGGGAGGCCGAGCCAGGGGGCCGAGAGGGGAGACTGAGGCGGTCCAACGGGAGGCCGAGCCAGGGGGCAGAGAGAGGGGAGACTGAGGCGGTCCAACAGGAGGCAATATACTTATTGTTTATGTGTCTTGTAAGCCCATAATGGGCTGGGCATACACCTGTATGTATGTGAAGACACAAAAATAAAAAACAAAAGGGATAGGGCCCGACAAGCCTATAGTGCTTCTCCCTAGCCCTTTTCGGACAATTGGACAATGCTGCAATAGCAGCCAATGGTAAAACGTTGGCGATTTATGGAATGACCGTTGTTATGTGTCCAAAGCAGAAATAAAAAATACCTGAACTGAACTGAACTGATCATCAAAAACAAACAAACCACCCTACAGAAGGTTAACCTTTTTAGCCTGGGTTAACCTTCTGTAGAGTGGTAGTGAAAGGGTTAATGTGGGGCTCGCCAACCTATGTGGACAGAAACAGAGTGTCTTTCTGCTGCACTGAGTGGGACTTGGTGCTGCCGTCGATAGGAAGGCTTGATGTGTCAGGTGCAGCGGACGGTACTCAAGTTCAAGTTTCTTTAATAGTTGTCATACAGAAGTACAGAATACTTTTATACAAAATGCTTCTTACTGTTACGCTCCAGAGACTGTGCAAGACAAGATAAGTATGAAATAAAATAACATAGTATAGCATGTAAATTAGAAGTAAAAAAAAAATGAGGTCACAGTGTTCGGTATAGACATATGTACAATGTTCGATGCAGAATAAACGTAACTGAGTTACCATATAATATACAATATACTATGCAGTGTACTAATGTACAATACTATATAGTGCAAGGCAGAAATGGGATGAGGTGCAATTTAGGTACAATTTACAGTAGGTGTACGAGTTGTAGTGCAAATCCTTTATCAATAAATATAAAGTGTGTTTGTGTGATCTAAAGTGTGGAGAGTGGGTGCTGCAGTGTGTTGTTTGTTTAAGTGAGTGTAGTGCGTGTGGGTTGTGTGTGTGCTGTGTGCATTTGATGGTTGTTGCATAGTGTTTATTGTTCGTTTAGCAGCCTGATGGCCTGGGGATAGAAGCTTCTTCTGAGTCTTTCTGTGCTCGCCTTAAGACTCCGGTATCGCTTGCCTGACCGCAGCAGTTCAAAGAGGCAGTTGTTCGGGTGGCTGGAGTCCTTGATGATTCTCTTAGCCTTCCCCCTGCACCGCTTGTTGTAAATGTTCTGGAGGGTGGGAAGCCCCCCTCAATTGTGCGTTTGGCTGAACGTGTCACTCTTTGTAGTCTGCTACGATCTTGTGCGGTGCTATTCCCAAACCAGGAGGTGATGTTGCCAGTCAGGATGCTCTCTATTGTACATGAGTAGAAGTTCCTAAGGATCTTCTGACTGACTGACACTAAAGAGAGCCGTGTCACAAGTTCGACCAAGGAAGATTCTTCAGCTCTCTAACTAACTCCTACAGTTGTCAAAACCTTTTTCCATCTACCCAAAATTATTTGGGCGAGCCGACTAGACCTAATGGGCAGCTGTCCATCGAGTAAGCTTCGAAGTGGGTGTGTTCCTTTAAGGTTCGGGGGGGTAAGGAGTTAGGGAACGAATGTAGGCCTATGGAATGTCCAACAACACATGAGAACATGGTCTTATGTGTGTGTGTGTGTGTGTGTGTGTGCGTGCGTGCGTGCGTGCGTGCGTGCGTGCGTGCGTGCGTGCGTGCGTGCGTGCGTGCGTGCGTGCGTGCGTGCGTGTGTGTGTGTGTGCGTGTGTGCGTGTGTGTGTGTGTTGATGAGGAGAGTGAGAGGGGTTGTTTGTGACTTCAGTTCAACTCTCCCCTACAAAACAAAGAGCAACTGTGGCCGAAGGCCAGGACCAGAGCTGGCCGAACGCTGTCTCTGTGTGTCTCCTATAGTCCTCATGCTCTCTCCCTCTCTCTTTCTCTCTCTCTCTCCCTTTCTCATTCTCTTTCCATCTCTCCCTCTCTCTTTCTCTCTCCCTCTCTGTCTCACTCCCTGCTCTCTCTTGCTCATTCTCTCTCCATCTCTCTCTCTCTTTCCCTTTCTCTCTCTCCTCCATGGCTGCCCATGTAAGCAATAGATATCCATGATGCATACCCACACACAGTAAGAGAGCAAGTGAGTGAGTAGATAGACAGAGAGTGAGTGAGTGAGAGAGAGAATGCAACACCCAGAGAAAAAAAAAAGAGACACTTCGTGCTGCCTATTCATGAGGCCCCTCTGCCTACAATCTGTTGTTAATACCGGCCTGCCTCCCCTTACAGCCTTATTCAATTAGCCTCTCTCTCTCTCTCTCTCTCTCTCTCTCTCTCTCTCTCTCTCTCTCTCTCTCTCTCTCTCTCTCTCTCTCTCTCTCTCTCTCTCTCTCTCTCTCTCTCTCTCTCTCTCTCTCTCTCTCTCTTACATAACCACAGCCCTCTCACATCCAAGGATCAGGGGAGGGGGTCAATTGGATTCTCACACACACACACACACACACACACACACACACACACACACACACACACACACACACACACACACACACACACACACACACACACACACACACACACACACACACACACACACACACACACGGCGTACACACACGCACATGCGCACACACACGCACGGATCATGTATTTATTTATTTATACTGAATACAATTCCCCCCTGGCCCACTCCTTCCCTGAGAACTTGGGGTTGTCATGGAAACTGTAGAATTCCCTGGGCAATGCGCGAGCCAGCTGGCATCGATATAGCGCGCATGAGGAGCGAGCGAGGGAGCGCGCGAGAGAGACAGAGGGAGGAGAGAGAGAGAGACAGAGAGAGAGAGAGAGAGAGAGAGAGAGAGAGAGAGAGAGAGAGAGAGAGAGAGAGAGAGAGAGAGAGAGAGAGACAGAGACAGAGACAGAGACAGGGAGGGAGAGAGAGAGAGAGAGAGAGAGAGAGAGAGAGAGAGAGAAAGAGAGAAAGAGAGAGAGAGAGAGAGAGAGAGAGGCCAGAGGGGTATAGTATGACTTAATT
>NC_140171.1:16883664-16908664 GCF_963971535.1 Notolepis coatsorum
TATACCCCAGTTTAACCACCTGTACAGTGTATATTACTATTTCACGTTACTGCTACATAGTCACTCTGGTTGGATGCCAAACCTCTTTTAGTTGTACTGTACTTGTGCTGCATGATGACAATACATTACAATCTGCACTGAATTAGTCACAGAATGTTTTGGGACTAGAAGGTTTACAGGGTTAACCGGCTGTCGTGTGGCAGTGAAAGGGTTAACCTTCTGTGTATTGTTGAAGGTTTAGTCCACATTGTTTATTGAACAAAAATACAACATGAAGGTTGGCCTTTAAGCCAGAAACAATAGTACTGTTACATCTGTGACATACGATATGCAAATATACAGTAAGGAACCCGACGCAAACTTTGCCATCACAACCATTGAACTATTATAATAGTTAGGATCTATGGGTAACAGTACTGTATATTTGCATATCGTATATGTCACAAATGTAACAGTACTATATACCTGTATGTCATGTATGTCCCTATGTCATAAATGTCATGATGTCATGTATGTTGTGTGTGTCATAAATGTCACTATGAATTGAAAATAGGGGACCCTGATGTAAACAAGACAAACGTCTTTCTCTGGTCTGCATCCCCTTAACAATTGTGTGTATTGAGCCGTACTGTATTGTACCCATTCTGCAATCTGTTAAATAAAGTTTTCATTCATTCATTCAGTGAGATGCTGGAGAAGCAGCAGCAACAACAACAGCGGCTCCCCAAGAGGACACACAACTGCCTCGCCTGTGGTCAGCCAAAGTCCCGGTTCCTCAGAGATGGCTCCACCATCCACTTTTTTTTTTATCAGACTGGAGCGGTGAGATACTGTACTTCTACTGCTCCACTAAGGTCTTCCAGACCTATGCAGCAGAAGGACTCACCAATCCCAGGATGCCATTCCAGGACTTTGTTGAGACAGAGTTTTTTCAGAGGGAGTTGGAGGCCTGGAGGGATGTCTTTATTCTCCTTTATTTTATATATCAGAGGATTTTATAGTATGTCTGCACTTTATGTGCTCATTTCATCATTCATGTATTTTACATTCTACTAAAACTGAATCAAACCATAAACAAGGTGGCCCTAAAGGATGTTAGATCCTAATGTGAAAAACTGTGATTTTATATGTCTGCTCATTTGACTTATTTCTACTTTTATCTGTACGCCCCACTATCTGCTGGGTGCATACTATAACCTTATCATGTTTTGTAACAGATTACAGAAGCATATTGGAACGTGAGGTTCTGATATGAATTGATTAATATATCTGCATTATTTTATCCCACTTTATGCTTTGCTCTTGCTGCTTGTTTTACACTGATTTTATGTTTTATTTCTTACTGATGTAAAGCACTTTGAACTGCAATCCCCTGTATGAAAGGTGCTATACAAATAAAGTTATTATTATTATTATTACTGAGACACAGTTCTTTCAGATAGATAGTTTTTAAACCAGCTCAAAGCCGTTTTACCAAGACCTATATGCAGCCAAGCCTCTGCAGTAATGCGTGATCCACAGAGTCAAACGCTTTAGACAGATCAACAAACAATGCTGCACAGTGTTTTTTCTTGTCTAGTGCTTCAATTATGTCATTTGAGACTATAGTCGCTGAAGTACTATGGATCTGAAGCCTGACTGAGACTTGTTAAGAATATTATGGTCAGCTAGAAACTCTTTCAGTTTGTTTACAAGAGATTCAAAGACTTTGGCCATTACAGACAATCTGGAAATAGGGCGATAATTATTTAGGTCAGAGGGGTCTCCGCCCTTTAACAAGGGGAGAACCATGGCCGACTTCCATGAGCTAGGTAATTCACCAGATATGATATGAACATTTCCTGATGACGCTGCCATTTTAGCTCTAATTAAGAATGACAGTGACCTAGCTGACTATTATTTGGAAATCCAGTGGTTTGTAAACTGGTGCGACAATAACTGTCTGGTTTTAAATGTTAAGAAGACTGAGGAGATGGTGTTTGACCCCAGATGTGTTGGGGACCACAGGCCTGTGGTCATCCACACACAGTCCTGTGCATAAATTAAGAAACATGATTTAAATTGACAAAAACCTCTGCCGCTACAATCTAATGATAATCTAAATATGTGCAACAAGGAGAGGCGGGGACAGAATTAATGAATGAAAACTTTATTTAACAGATTGCAGAATGGGTACAATACAGTACGGCTCAATACACAAAATGTTTAAGGGGATGCAGAGCAGAGAAATACATTTGTCTTGTTTACATCAGGGTCTGCCATTTTCAATTCATAGTGACATTTATGACAGGGACATACATGACATACAGGTATATAGTACTGTTACATTTGTGACATACGATATGCAAATATACAGTAAGGAACCTGACGCAAACTTTGCCATCACAACCATTGAACTATTATAATAGCTTTACTATTATAATCTAAATCTGTGCAATATTCATGTTTATTTAGTGATATTCATGTTTATTGATTCAACATAGCTGTTTATCTTTGATAATCTATGACAGGCTTTTGCCCCGACCGGGATTCGAACACGGCTGCACGAGAGCAGTTCAGCTCCTTGGACAGCGTGACAAATGCACCCATTTCATTGGCTGTCAGTCTGTTACACCTATACACGGCTGCAGGGCCGCCTGGGAGAAATGCGAGGCCCTGTGCGAGATTTAACGCGATGCCCCCCCCCCCCCAAAAAAAGGTTAAAAAAAAAATTATATATATATATATATATATATATATATATATATATATATATATATATTTTTTTTTCATACAGTCAACATATTCTTAAATAATAGCGCTGCCCGAGGCGGGGCATGATACAGTCAACATATAGCAAAAGAGAGAGCGAGAGAGAGCTCCCGTTCTACAGTCAATATACAGTGTACAGAGAGAGAGAGAGAGAGAGAGAGACACATTGGAAAGAAATTGAAATGCTATTTGGCCCTAAACAGAGAGTACACAGTGGCAGAATACCTGAGCACTGTGACTGAAGATCCTTGACTATACAGACTCAGCGAGCACAGCCTAGCCATCGAGAAAGGCCGCCATAGGCAGACTGTGTGTGTTAGAAAGAGAGAGAGAGAGAGAGCATGTGTGTTAGAGAGAGAGCATGTATGAGAGAGAGAGAGAGAGAGAGAGAGAGAGAGAGAGAGAGAGAGAGAGAGAGAGAGAGAGCATGTGTGTGTGTTAGAGAGAGAGCATGTATGAGAGATCAAAAAGGACAAAGATCAACACTTAAATCCAAAGAGAAGAGGGTCTATAGAGAAACCAAAGCAGCAAGGAGCCAATGGCCGACATCAGCTAAATAGGCTAGCCAGGTACTGTGACACACACAGCTTTGGCCAACGGCCCAACGCTACCCAAGCTACACAAACGACCAAGACATTCACACACAGCACATGTCGTATCTCCAAATGTTGTGAAGTAGCATATGTTTTGCCTGGAAAAAAACATCGTTATTAACAAAACATTCGGGAGGGGAAGGAAGGAAGAGTGGGGTAATGTCATGACATTTTCATTAATCTTACCTGCACCAAGGAACGCAGGGCGAAAGGCCGTAACACAGGTCTCCACGTTGACGAAAGGCCTCTCGCTGTCGGGACAAAATAAGCTGCTGCCAGAGCCTTGTCATGGTGCAGGCCCGACTACATCTTCTGTCAAAGATGATGTCGTAGTCAGAGTGCCAGAACCCCCTGCTATTCTCACAGCTAATGTCAATGGTCGTGGCACAAGCTAACAGCTAACTCAAGGCTAACTGATAGCATCAAACGAACGTTCCCAACCGAGCGCAGCCGGCAGTTAACGTCGAAGCTAAACAGCTAACTGGCTAACAGTTAGCTCAATCAGGCACCTGGCTGTATGTAGCCGCATAGCTTGCTTCTGCGTTAGCTAATGGTTAGCACAAGCTAACAGCTAATTAGCTAACAGCTGATTGAGCTAACTGTTAGCCAGTTAGCTGTTTAACTTCGACGTTAACTGCCGGCTGCGCTCGGCTGGGAACGTTCGTTTGATGCTATCAGTTAGCCTTGAGTTAGCTGTTAGCTTGTGCTAACCATTAGCTAACGCAGAAGCAAGCTATGCGGCTACATACAGCCAGGTGCTGACACCAGGCACACACCGTTAGCTACTAGTAGTACTATTAGCTAGTCGACCAGTTTGGCTCCAGAGAGAGAGAGAGAGAGATAGGTCCACGGCGGGAATATAATAATAGTTGACTCACCATAACGCAGTATCAATGCGGCGCCAATGGTAAAGTTGGAAGGAGACTTTCTTGGCCCACGGTGTAATTTCTTCTGATCCATGCTGCTTTTGAAAAGACATCCACTGGCTCCTCTGAATAGCGCTGAATTATCTACCTCGTGTGTCTTCTTCTTCTTCTATTTGGTATTACGACGGACGGGAGAAGAGCCCGGGCCGGAAACACTATCCTAAAATCTGTAGAGCAGCAAAGCCGCAGAAACCGGAAAACTGCAGTCTGCAGAGCCGCAGAGGCAGGAACAAGTCAGACACATTCTACAAACGCGTCTAATGTGAAATATATAAGCATATAAGCAAAACTAGATTTTAGGTCTGTGATGAAAAAGGGCCTCGCGGGAAGGGGGGCCTCGCAATAAAAAAAAAAAAAAAAAAATTTGCGAGGCCCCCCTTCCCGCGAGGCCCTGTGCGACCGCACTGCTCGCACACCCCCTGAGGCGGCCCTGCACGGCTGGCCCCCGCGCCTGAGCCATGCACTGTTGCTATCACTGTCGCCGTCTGTCACAGTCTGTCCTGTATTGCATTGCCCCTATGTGTCCTATATACTCGGCTTGACCCAGCATGTGTCAGTGTATGGTGAAACGCTATAAATAAATAAATAAATAAATAAATAAATAAATAAATAAATAAATAAATAGAATAATACATACATATTGTTTCATGGGTATTTCAAGATTAACCCTTTCACTACCACACTACATACGGTTAACCCTTTCACTACCATACTACAGAGGGGGACAACTTTATTATTTATTATACGTTTTAACTATTTACAGTACAAAATTAAATAAAAAGTGTAGTAAAATAAAAAAAATATTAAAAATATATATTTCATTGCCCTCTCGGAGGGGGGGAACTCAGGCTAGACATTGACAAACAAATTACAACTAAGGACAATGAAGGACAACAACGAATACACATGACAAGGGAAAGGGGGGGGGGGGGGGGGCAGAGAGGGGAGTAAGTAAAGTAGCGGGTGAGGAGGGGGATTGAGAGAAGGGTGCATGGGTTATGGAGTGGGGCGGCCCGTATGTTGAGGGGGAGGCTGTTCCACAGTCTAGGCGCTGCGGTGGAGAAGGCTCTGTCTCCCTATAGTCTTGAGCCTAGTTCTAGGCACCACCAATAGTAACTGGTCAGCTGATCTGAGGGAACGGTGGGGGGTGTGGCGGTGCAAGTGCTCGGAAAGATAGGGAGGAGCAGTGCCATTTAGTGATTTAAAAACATTTAGGGCTAATTTAAAATCTATTCTAAAGCGAACAGGCAGCCAGTGGAGCGAGGCCAGAACTGTAGTGTGGTAGTGAAAGGGTGAAATCTAGGGATGCTCGATATTGGCTTTTTTACCGATATACTGATATTGTCCAACTCTTAATTTCCGATACCGATATCAACCTATACCGATATATGCAGGGTCCCCCCCCCCCCCCCCCCCCAAAACTGAATAATTTCAGGTAATTAACATTACATAATGTCTTGTTGTGGAATTAACATAACATTATGCATCCTTTTGACAATAAATAAAATCAGAATTAGTTCTTACTTGCTTGCCTGGGTAAATAAAGGTTATAGAAATGTAAAAAAATTATTAATTTTTTTTTGAAAACCGATATTATATATATATATATATATTTTCCGATATCACATTTTAATGCCAATATCGGACATCCCTGAAATCCATGTTGGATACTCTCTGATCGGGACAGGCTCGGACGTCATGCTTGGTGCTTTTCCCACTCAGGATTGGAAACACTTGGATGCTAGTGTCTGGAGGTCAGTTATGTTATGATGACCGGTAGCCATTATTTGACGGCCGTGTGTTCTCAACCCTACTGCACTGCATGATGTCACATTCGGACATTGTAAATAATGTGGGAGACATTTGGATGTTTAGACAAACACTGGCTCAATATTATCAGCAAAATCTCTTAATGTGTTCAAAATATGATGCACATTCTTCAGAGAATTATAATTATATAAATCCAATAGGACAAATCTCTCGATTCTTTGGGTTTTTGTAAGCAATCAGAGCCACCACCACGCTGTAGCTGGATCATTGAGCACTTTTACTGCAGTGAAGATCCTTCTTACAGTAGCATTAACGCACTGTGATATAATTAAGCATTACATCACGCGCAGGAGTGGGTTGTGAAAATTAGACCATGCCTAGGGGTGGTCGTTAGGCCCGAGGTGCAGCCGAGGGTTGTTAGACCCCCCTAGGCATGGTCTAATTTTCAAAACCCACTCCTGCGCGTGATGTAATGTAATTTAAAAAAAAAATGTCTTTGCCCTATATAGGGGGGGGGGGGGGGGGGTTCTTTGCCCTATAAGATTTTTTTTGTAAGAATTTGGTTAAGGTTAGAGTTTGGAATCAGGGCTGGTGGTCTAACCTTAACCAACTTCGAAAGAGGGCCTAAACTTAACCAGTTGGAAACAAGGCGGACAGTAATAAAATTAGCAATCAATCAATCAATCAATTCAATAGTCCACGCTCACTTAAAACAGCGCACCTCCCAGCTGCTTCTATAGAAAGGATTTTTTTTTAACTTTTTTTTGCAATTAATCAATCAATCAATCAATTTGCGTGATTTTTATTTTGTTCCACAATGACTCATGACCCATCAATTACATCATCCGACATTGTTTAAGCAACTAAGACATTCGCCGTGACAGAATCGTTATGACGCTATCAACATCCACCAACATATCCATTCAGTCCATGTTCACTTAAAACAGCGCACCTCCCAGCTGCTTCTATAGAAAGAAAAAAAGATTTTCTTTTGCAATTAATCAATCAATCAATCAATTCGCGCGATTTTTATTTTCTTCCACAATGACTCATGACCCATCAATTACATCATCCAACATTGTTTAAGCAACTAAGACATTCGCCGTGACAGAATCGTTTTCCATTTAGTCGTTATGACGCTATAAACATATCCATTCGTAAAGATTATTGTCCGCCATCTTGTTTTTTTCTAAAAAATCGCACGGCGGAGTGATAGTAATTAGGTTGTGGGCGGGTCCTGGGACCAAGAGCGTGGGATTATGAAAAATAACTATGTGTAAATTGACTGTTTCAGCCAATCAGAATCGAGAAATTTGCATGCCGTTGTATAAGACTGTCTCCAACACACTTAAAGGAACACGCCAACATTTTGGGAAATTAGCTTATTGTCTTCTCCAGAGAAAGGAATGTGAATCACTACCCACTTTCAAAAACACTCTCAAAAAACACCTACGGGAGACTGCAATTCGAAACTGGCCCCTGTAAATGTCCTAACAACCCCCTCCAATGTACAGTAAATTACCAAGTATGGTCTTGTCAATATTCCAATGTACAGTTTTGTTTGTACAGTTGTACAGTGTCCCCCACCCACCCCTCATACCCAACCTCCCCCCCCCCCACTCCTACCCAACCCCCCCCCCCCCCCCCCACCCACCAAACCACCTCCAATGTACAGTCCCCCCCCCCCCCCACCTACCCAATCCAATGTACAGTTTCTACGTCAAATGTATATACTTTTTTTTTCTGGACTCTTTTGGTATCACAAACAGTACTGTATTTGCAAATCTGGTATGTCATAAATGTATAGATGTAGCAGTACTGTCTATCTGTATGTCATGTACAGTATGTCATATATGTTACGATGAATTGAAAATGGGGGACCCTGATGTAAACAAGACGAAAGTCTTTCTCTGGTCTGCATCCCCTTAACAATTGTGTGTATTGAGCTGTACTGTACTGTACCCATTCTGCAATCTGTTAATAAAGTTTTCAATCAATCAATCAATCAATCAAACTGACATTATGTAGCTGTAACACAGGCCAACCAACATTATGTAGCTGTAACACAGGCCAACCAACATTATGTAGCTGTAACACAGGCCAACCAACATTATGTAGCTGTAACACAGGCTGTAACACAGGCCAACTGACATTATGTAGCTGTAACACAGGCCAACTGACATTATGTAGCTGTAACACAGGCTGTAACACAGGCCAACTGACATTATGTAGCTGTAACACAGGCTGTAACACAGGCCAACCAGCATTATGTAGCTGTAACACAGGTCAACCAGCATTATGTAGCTGTAACACAGGCCAACTGACATTATGTAGCTGTAACACAGGCCAACCAACATTATGTAGCTGTAACACAGGCCAACCAACATTATGTAGCTGTAACACAGGCCAACCAGCATTATGTAGCTGTAACACAGGCCAACCAACATTATGTAGCTGTAACACAGGCCAACCAGCATTATGTAGCTGTAACACAGGCCAACCAGCATTATGTAGCTGTAACACAGGCCAACCAACATTATGTAGCCGTAACACAGGCCAACCGACATTATGTAGCTGTAACACAGGCCAACTGACATTATGTAGCTGTAACACAGGCCAACCAGCATTATGTAGCTGTAACACAGGCCAACCGACATTATGTAGCTGTAACACAGGCTGTAACACAGGCCAACCAACATTATGTAGCTGCAACACAGGCCAACCAGCATTATGTAGCTGTAACACAGGCCAACCAACATTATGTAGCTGTAACACAGGCCGTAACACAGGCCAACCAACATTATGTAGCTGTAACACAGGCCGTAACACAGGCCAACCAACATTATGTAGCTGCAACACAGGCCGTAACACAGGCCAACTGACATTATGTAGCTGTAACACAGGCTGTAACACAGGCCAACCAACATTATGTAGCTGTAACACAGGCCGTAACACAGGCCAACCAACATTATGTAGCTGTAACACAGGCCAACCAACATTATGTAGCTGTAACACAGGCCAACCAACATTATGTAGCTGTAACACAGGCCAACCAACATTATGTAGCTGTAACACAGGCCAGCCAACATTATGTAGCTGTAACACAGGCCAACCAACATTATGTAGCTGTAACACAGGCCAACCAACATTATGTAGCTGTAACACAGGCCAACCAACATTATGTAGCTGTAACACAGGCCAACCAACATTATGTAGCTGTAACACAGGCCAGCCAACATTATGTAGCTGTAACACAGGCCAACCAACATTATGTAGCTGTAACACAGGCCAACCAACATTATGTAGCTGTAACACAGGCCAACCAACATTATGTAGCTGTAACACAGGCCAACCAACATTATGTAGCTGTAACACAGGCCAGCCAACATTATGTAGCTGTAACACAGGCCAACCAACATTATGTAGCTGTAACACAGGCCAACCAACATTATGTAGCTGTAACACAGGCCAACCAACATTATGTAGCTGTAACACAGGCCAAACGACATTATGTAGCTGTAACACAGGCCAACCAACATTATGTAGCTGTAACACAGGCCAACCAACATTATGTAGCTGTAACACAGGCCAACCAACATTATGTAGCTGTAACACAGGCCAAACGACATTATGTAGCTGTAACACAGGCCAACCAACATTATGTAGCTGTAACACAGGCCAAACGACATTATGTAGCTGTAACACAGGTCTTTCAGAGGCTGTTACAGGCTCAATTCTAAAGCACGAGTGAAGATTGATATAACCCTTATGTGCTACCTTACCTTACCAGGAAATTGATGATACTTTGCTCCAATTGCTCCATCTGATTGGAAAATATCACTAGAACCACAAGTTCCACAACGGTCTCACGTTTACAAGCATGTCAGATTTTTGCTAATCACATACAACTTATGGTACATTTTGTGTGTGTGTGTTTATGTGTCTGTGTTTGTGTGTGTGTGTGTTTGTTTGTGTGTGTGTGTGTCTGTGTTTGTGTGTGTTTCTCTATAACTCTATTTTATTCATAAAGGGCTGTCCTGTGATAAAGACATGGTCCTCTAGGTGGCAGGACATGCAAAGTTTCAACTCTGTTACCACTCTGCTCCTGTTGAAGCCACCACTTCCTCTTCTGTTTCTCTATGAGAGAGAGGGGGGGGGGGTCGTTTCTCCACAAACGAGAGAGAAAGAGAGAGGGGAGTTGAGAGGGGGAGAGAGAGTGAGAGAGAGAGAGAGAGAGAGAGAGAGAGAGAGAGAGAGTAGTTCCCTTTATGCTGTGGGAAGCCCAGCAGATGATGATGTGTGTTGACTGACACGCGTCGCCCTGACGAGAGAAACTGGATCAGGAGACGAACTGGGACCCGAAAAGTTTTCCTACACGAACACACCTACACAAACACACGTACACAAACACACACAAACACACTTACACAAACACACGTACACACCTACACAAACAGTATACACAAACACACATACACACACTTACACAAACACACTTACACAAACACACTTACACACACCTACACAAACACACATACACCAGCCCTTAATACCACCATGTATTGGTATACTGGCTGGATACTGTAGGCCAGTGGTTCTCAGATTTGGCCATACTCACAGCAAATATTTTCCACATTAGAAAAACACACCCTAGGAGGCTGGAATTGGGCATGGAGGTCAAGTGTGTGTGTCTGTGTGTGTTTATGCCAATTGGCTAAAAAGGGGTGTGGCAACGGGAGTGGCCTATCGCAAAGAGGTTGCGGCTATTGCAAATGCACACTTGTTAATATGTGTACGCACCCACGTGGCTGTGTGTCAACACTCCAGTCTGAGGTCAAATCACAACTTGCCTTTTGATTGGTCCGAAGTAGTGATGCACGATATATCGGCCACCGATATAACATCGGCCGATATGGCCGTTTTTTTACACATCGGTATCGGTCCGATATCAAGATAGGGCCGATATCCGATATTTTATTTTTTTTTTTTTTTTTATTATTATTTTTTGGCCTTAAATAGTTTCAAAATATCAGTCATTTCTGAAAATAAGTTACAAAAGTAAAAAAAATTATGCGTTTTGGAAAATAGCTCTTTATTTGATTATCATAAAAAAGTGTTTTCTATACAGAGATATCGACATCGGTAAATATCGGTATCGGCCAGAACAGCAATATTAATATCGGTTATCGGTATCGGCCACAATTTTCACATCGGTGCATCACTAGTCCGAAGACAACTTGCCTTTTGATTGGTCCGAAGACAACTTGCCTTTTCATTAGACATTTGAAACAATGTAACGTTCTGCAGTGTAAACACAGGTTAAATCAGCACAACGTGGCTGGGGCAGTGGATGTTTTGATAATGGTTACACCAACAAAAAGATTCCTGCCACCTCAGGATATGGGAATGACTTGAGCCAACCAGCTGTTCCGCCCAGCTGTGTCCTGTTGTCATCACTGTTTCATCACCAGCTGTTCCCCCAGCTGTGTCCTGTTGTCATTACTGTTTCATCACCAGCTATTCCCCCCAGCTGTGTCATGGTGTCATCACTGTTTCATCACCAGCTGTTCTCCCCCCAGCTGTGTCCTGTTGTCATTACTGTTTCATCACCAGCTGTTCCCCCCAGCTGTGTCATGGTGTCATCACTGTTTCATCACCAGCTGTTCTCCCCCCAGCTGTGTCGTGTTGTCATCAAATCAAATCAAATCAAAATGTATTTGTAAGGCCCGACAACACACGTTAATCTCCCCATGGGACGGACACGTCTTCTTTAAACAAGTCAAGAAGAAACATCACAATAAGTCAAGAACAAAACAAGAACACCATAAGGTCAAATTTCTTTTTAAATAAATGCTAAATAAATAAATGCAACACTCCCAGACATACCCCACGCGAAGGTAAGGAAAAACTCACTAAAACCTAGCAATAGGAGGGGGTGAGATCAGGGTAGGTTGAAGGAGAGAGAGAAAAGATGGGTCTTAAGCAGGGATTTAAAAGCTTCGACAGAGCAGGCGCCCCTGACAACGACAGGTCATTTGTTCCACAGGTAGGGAGCGCGGTAGACAAAGGCTGTGTGGCCGGCGGATTTCTTTTTAAACCTAGGAATCTATAGAAGCCCCGCATTTTGTGAGCGCAGAGCACGAGCGGGCAAGTATCGAGGTATGAGATCGGATAGATAGAGCGGTGCAAGCCCATTTAAAATTTTGTAGGTGAGGAGTAGCACTTTAAAGTCAGATCGGGCTTGAATAGGTAGCCAGTGTAGGGCGGACAAAACTGGTGTGATGTGATCACATTTTCTAGTTTTAGTTAGTATCCGTGCAGCCGCATTTTGCACGAGTTGAAGATTTTTGATGCTTGAATTAGGTAGGCCTGAAAAAAGTGCATTACAGTAGTCTAGACGTGATGAGACAAAAGCATGAATTAGGGTTTCAGCATCAGCCAGAGTTAAAATGGGGTGAATTTTTGCGATATTACGAAGATGGAAGAAGGCAATTTTGGTGAAATTTTTTATATGTGCATTAAATGAGAGGGAGGAATAAAAAATTACGAGTTTTTTTTTTGGTGGAGCTCTGGGATACATGACAAGTATCAAAGTTGAGGGAGATGTCCTGAAACAGGCCTCTGTGGTTTGTGGGGCCAACAATTAACATCTCAGTTTTATCTGCATTAAGGAGTAGAACGTTTTGCGACATCCACTTTTTGACGGCAAGCAGGCAAGCCTCAATATTTTGTAATTGGGAGGAATCATTTGGCTTAATAGGTATATATAATTGGGTGTCATCAGCGTAAAAATGAAAGTGTATGCCACATTTGCATATGATATTGCCGAGGGGTAGCATGTAAATCGAAAATAGCAAAGGGCCCAGGACAGAGCCTTGTGGGACCCTGCATTGCACTGGGAGGGTCTCAGATGTTAAATCATTATAGACCACGCAGTGTGTTTTATCAGTTAAATAAGATTTAAACCAAGCAAGTGCGTGACCCCGAATGCCAACATGATTCTCAACCCGACCTAGAAGAATCGAATGATCGATAGTGTCAAATCAAATCAAATCAAATGTATTTGTAAGGCCCGACAACACACGTTAATGTCCTGGACACGTCTTCTTTAAACAAGTCAAGAAGAAACATAATAAGTCAAGAACAAAACAAGAACACCATAAGGTCCAACAAATTTAAAATAAATGCAAATTAATGAAAGAATGCAAGCACTCCCAGACATACCCCACGCGAAGGTAAGGAAAACTCACTAAAACCTAACTGTAACGGCAATTTTTCATTTCCAATGTCCTGTTTTCTCTTGCCCGTTACTTCACAGGTATGGTAGGGAGTGATCTTACGCAGTAGACACAGCAATGATGGATGTCCAGTCGTGATTCCAGGTTTAGGGGTGTTTATTGCTGAAGTTTCAGTTGTACGTTCAATTTATTGCCAGTGTGGGTTCTGTAGGAATTATATGGTATTCTATATTTATTTGGTATTTCTTGGCTTCTGGTTGCTGAGCTGCTGAGCTTGTGTTACTGAGCTACTGGTAAGAACGGTGTGCTCCTCACTACCTGTGTCCTAGTTGTTTACTGCACCTGTGACCCTAAATACCTAACCAGTGCTGTCAAATCTAAAACCCGCCACCAGGTGTCCAATAATAATATTACAAATAATAAAATAATATGCCACCATCATAATGGCTCCTACACCTAACAATAGGGAAAAATGCTCCACAGGCAGTGTGGAGGAGAGAAACCTTAGGAGGGCCATTCAAGGGGGGATCTCCCTTCTTAGATGTCGGTGTTGCAGACTAACAGTTGGTAAGCATGCACTCATGTGTGTAGTGAAACACAGATGAGTGCATGCAATAGCAACTGAACATTTTGAAAGATTAAAGATAGAGCTGATAGCGATACCAACTGAACATTTTGAAAGATTAAAGATAGAGCTGATAGCGAATCTATTTGAGGCACAGGGGCGGCGCAAAGAGGGTCGCGTCCTCCCCGTCTTAATCACGGGACATTCAACACTCCAGTCATTGCTCCGAGACAGCCGGAGACAGGGAGATAGGGGGCGGCGCAGAGAGGGTCGCAACCTCCCCGACATCATCGCGGGACGTCCAGCACTCCGGTCACCACTACGAGACCGCCGGAGACAGGGAGACAGGAGGGCACGCAGAGAGGGTCGCATCCCCCCGGCCTTCATCACGGGACGTCCGACACTCCGGTCAACACTCCAGGACAGCAACTCACAGGGAGACAGGGAGACGGGACAGGCGTTAGACAGCTCGCGTGATTCTAGTGGTCGGACATAGCAATAGATACAAGTGGTAAGCATATATGTGAATAGAGTAGATATATGAAGTAAGCATATTATGTGAATAGAATAGAAGTACTTAACCCAGCAATGAAACCGACAGACCAGTTGACAGACCACGGACAGACGACGGTAAGTAGCTGATCCATGGCCTTGGTGGTGCATGTAGAGCAGTCACTGCAATCTTGGCCAAGACCCCGAGGCATCCATCACCTTAGTCAGCACTAGGAGACAGGCACTCAGAGAGATGGGGGAGGGAGGGGGGGGGAAGGGGGGGGGGGGTGTTAGAGAGTTCCCATGTTTGTAGTGCTGCAAAAAAGCTGCACTGAGATCAAGCGATAAGAGCACAGAAGTTAGGTTTGAGTCAAGAGAGAGCAGTAAGTCATTTGTGACTTTGGTAACCACTGTTTCGGTGGAGTGTAAGGCTCTAAAGCCAGAGTGAAAAGATTCATTAAGATTATTGTTTGATAGATGGTCAGTAAGTTGCGTGCGACAATCCGTTCTAATATTTTGGATAGGAACGGAAGATTGGAGATGGGTCTGTAATTTTTTAAGATTAGAGGGTCGAGGTTCGGTTTTTTAAGTAGTGGTTTAATGACGGCTGATTTAAAGGCCAGGGGCACCACGCCAGTAGACAAGGAGGTGTTGAAGTTATTGAGTAGGGCAGGGCCTAGAGTTGGGAAGAGTTTTTTGATGAGAGTTGCTGGAAGAGGGTCAAACAGACAGGTTGAGGGTTTAGCCGCGCCAACCAATTTAGAGAGGGCACTAAGTGAGACGTTTTCAAGGCAGCATATCGTATGGCTGGATTCAAAGTCAGGGGGAAAGCCCATCAGAGGTTGGGAGGGACTCTGATTGTTGAGTAAGCCAACAATTTCATCTCTTATGAGATCAATTTTCTTGGTAAAGAATTTAATTAATTCGTTAGCCGAGAACGCATGGTCTAGGGCACTTGGTTGTTTCTGAGTAAGTTTTGCAACTGTGTCAAACAGAAACTTTGAGTTGTTTTTGTTTTTGTTAATGAGCCTGGAAAAATATGAGGTTTTGGCAAGTGAGAGTGCCTTTTTGTAGTTACGTAAACTATCATTCCAGGCAAGGCGGAATACTTCGAGTTTGGTCGAACGCCATTTGTTGTGAAGGATCAGATTAAACCGAATATATATATTTATTTATGGATATATATTTAATAGTATTTGTATATCGTTTGATATCCCTTGTATATTCCTTGTACATATACACTGAATATCCCTTTGGTCTACTAACAGCCCATAATAGTTTCATTCTCTCATTGGACAAGAACTTGGCGCCAGCAGCCAAGCCCCTTGGTTCAAGTTCAATCGTGCCGACGAACATGTCGTTACTAGCCCCGGTTCCGCGTAGGAATACGTCTGCCGAAATACGAATGGTACTATTTGTTCACAGCGCATATATATATGGCGCAAGTAAAGTAGAACTTCCCTTAGCCCTTAGTTCTTTACCCTCCAACCTAGTGGCAAGACGTTAAGCCTCACCCACGATACACGTGTGGTGCAGTATGGTCAACTTGGCCTCAGAATGGCATTGAGACATCGTGTGGATTAATAGTTGAATTGTCATAGTTTGGCACTATACCGTCGAGTGGGACGTATTTCTATTAAGTTAATAATAGTCTATTATGTATGGTGCATCGTTCGGTTAGAGTTATAAAGTGAGCAGTACCCCCATCGTTTTCCTCGCGTTATCTAGAGTCTTAACCAGGCTGGGCAGACCACGTGTGGTGCTTTCATCCGAGGAGTTCTGGGCAAGGACGAGTGGACCTGCACATTGGATTACCTTACCCGGACGACGGCGAGCCCTACACGGCTTGGATTATCTACTTGCTTTGGGTGCTTTGATTATGCCATGGATAACAGCCAACACTGGTAAGTGTTGGAACTACCCCCGAGAGGAGTCCAGGTGAGACGGCGCTCTAACCCGAGTGAGGTCGCCTCACGTCTCTTCGTTGTGGACCGGCAGCTACCGTCTACAAGAGGGCCCAACTGTATTCATCTGTGGACCAAGGTTCTGTGGGCACCGTGTTCAGCACTCTGAATTCTCCCAAGAAATCGTTGGCCAGATGGGATATCGCCAGCGGCTCTCCTAACCCCCCCCCCCCCTACTGACTTACAACCAGCGGGACCCCCTTTAGTGTATCCAGCTATAATCATTAAGTACCATCGCTATAGTTCCCTAAAGAACCAGGTTGTATACTTGCTTCCTGCGTAACCAGAGATTGGACATTCAATGTTGATTTGCCTACGAATACTCATTTGCCTTACAAGTGCATTCAAATCATAAATGTCATTACGTGAACGTTGTATATACCCTTTGCTATATATTAAAGATTCGACGGATACATTTGTGTGGACTTGGTTTCATCAGGTGGGAAAGTGTTCATCATATCTATATCATGTACTGTGTGGCCAGTAGTTAAAGTACATAAAGCGGTAGTGGTTTAATGATACCATACTTATCAATACAGTCAGGGAATTGTACCCCTCAGTTACAATTGGTCCTTCGAGCCGGATGGTAACTAGTGTAATATTAATATAGTGTTATTAATATTGAAATGGCCTATGATGAACACTCCACGAAACGGTCCTCCTAACGTAGAACGCCCGCGGCGCAGACGACAGACACCTCAGTACTTAGAGGATTACGCTGTCAGTCAACTACCTAGCCTTCTACAAACGGTAAACGCGGTAAAAGTAGAAAGTAAAATTATGTCTGACCTTAACGACCAGGTTACCCCGACCACAGAGGCCCTAGTGGGTTCTAATGTAACTGACCAAGCTCACGGTGGGGACCAGGAGGGAGCTGACATGCCTTTACCCCCCGCCAATACCGAAGAAGTAGTCCCCGACCAGCCCCGGGAGGAAGACAACCCTACAGAGAGAGAACTCTGCACGGAAGAAGAGGAGGAGAGCGCAGAGGAAATAGAGCTCCAGGACTCCCCAACGAGTACCGCCAGGAGCGGCTCACCTCTACAACCGTCTTCCCCCAGCGAAGCGGAGAGGATGCTATCACAGGCGTTCCTCGTCAGCCTGACAGCCTCTACCGAACGCGATCGACTCCAGGGTGAACGCGATCGACTTCAGGGTGAACGCGATCGACTCCAGACACAGCAACGGAGCGAAGAAGAGCGCATACGCCTGGAGATGAGACGCCTTCAGACGGAAGAGAATATGGCAAGAGACCGAGCAGACACCCAGCGTGCCGCTGCCGATGCCCAAAGAGAAGCAGAGCGCGACCTCGCTCTCATCCAGCGCGAAACCGAGCGCGACAGACTACAAGCCGAGCGCGACAAGCTACAAGCGCAACTAATGGAGCAGCTGATCCTCAAGGCAACACCCTCTCCCTCCGCCAGGGGTTCAAGGAACTCGTCGAGACAACAGTCAAGGGCAGCGTCTCCTAACCGAGCAAGCGACCCTGAACTTGACCAACAGACCAAGCCTATACCCCCCGCAGACCCCCTTCCCCGACCGGTCCAAGCGAGACCCAGCTACAAGGAAGGAGCAGCATACACTGCGGAGAAGCTAAATAAACGACTACAGGATCTAGAGGACCTGATAGAAGAAGAAGAGGGAGAGGAGGAGAACCAAGCCCGACGACAGCACAGTACTCCACCGGACCAGGAGGTCCAGTACAGCCCAGGCTATACCCCCGCGGCGCTGCGCTACAGACCCCCGACTCTATTCACGGGTGAGCACGACGCACGACCAGCCCCGAGGAATAGCACCTGGACCAGCGGGCCATGGTACCCTGCCGGTACCAGCCCACAGAGAGGCGCAAGAGGAGACTCGCCTAGGAGGCCTCTCCCCCAACGCTCGCCGATGTATCAGCCATCCACGGCGTCATACATTGCCACACCGACCATCCCAGACTGCACCCATGAGAATCGGGCACAGTACACGGAGCTCCGAATGTGCTTAGAGACAATGATGGTGGATGTCGTTGATGAACGTCACAAGTATGCAATATTACTGAAGCACCTGAAAGTACCCCGAGCGCACAATATAGCGCTAGCCTATGCCACCTCTACGACCCCATACACCGCGGCTCTAGCAGCGCTGGACCAGAGATATGGACGTATATGGGATTACGTAATCCAAGAGATAAGGCATATTGACCGCCTACCCCCAGCAACAGACAATCGCTCATTAGACGACCTGTCTATAAAAGTGCAGTCCCTGGTAGGGATGCTGGGAGCGCAACGAGAAAAGGGTATGCACGAGCTATACGCCAACTCTAACGTCGAGAGGATTTTAGAGTAGCTGCCACCCGCCAGACAAGAGCGCTTTAGGCGGCAGAGAGACCACCGTGATCCTAACGGTCCCGAACCATCCCTCCTCGATCTAGCCGACTTCCTGGCGAGAGAAGTCAGCAGCTTACGACTGGATACGTTCGTGCGGAGCACACCAAGCTCCAGAGAGGGACCCAGGAGAATAAACGATGGAAGAAGATCGGTGACTGTCATGCACCAATCAGAATCAGTACCGAGCAGTAAGAACCACAGTACCCCCTCGAGAAAAGAGAAGTGGAAGATGGTGTGCCCGTACTGCGAGAAGGAACACTGGCTGTCACAATGTGACCTGTTCACAAAGATGAATGCAGAAGAAGTGAGTCAATGGATAAAGTCCAACAGGCGCTGTTACCGATGTGCGCGCAGTCACATGGCAGCCGAGTGCCGCCTAAAGAAGAGGTGCAGTCGGTGTGACGGAGCCCACCTAGATGTCCTACACGACAGTAACAGAAGAAAGCCTGCACCTGCACCATCGAGCAGCACCAAGGCAAGTGTCATGTACATTGACCCCGCCAGCAGCAGCGGCGCCCAAGTGCTCTTAAAGGTAGTCCGTGTAACATTGAGCTACCAAGATAAAGTCATGGACACTTACGCCGTCCTTGATGACGGGTCAGAGAAGACCCTTCTGCTCGCGTCCGCTGCGGCCCAGCTGGGACTGCGGGGGAGCGAGAACCAAATGACGATTCGGACAATAAGAAGAGATTTAAAGACGATAAAAGGCGAGAATGTCTCCTTCACTATCGCAGCAAGCGGGCAGCCAGAGCGACGGTATAGGATTACAAATGCTTTCACCAGCCAAGAAATAGGACTATCACAGTACACCTACCCCATCGCCAAGCTGATGGATAAATATGTGCACCTGTGTCAACTACCTATCCCGCTCATAGACGGCGCCACCCGAGACCCTGCTGATAGGCTCCGACCATGCAGACCTCATAGTCCCGATAGACCGGGTCCATACAGGACCCAGAGGCTGTCCTGCAGCAGTCGAGACCCGCCTAGGATGGACACTACAAGGCCCCCTCGCTAAATCTCTCAACCGAACAGCAGCCACTAGCTGCCTCCACTCCAGAGTGACAGAAGAAGACACCACTCTCCTGCAGCATGTCGAGAGGCTATGGACACTAGAGACAATGCCCTTTAAGAACGAAAAGAAAGACATTCGTTCTAAAGAAGACATTTACGCCATAAACCTCCTCGAGCAAGGGACAAAGAGAGTCACAGTCGGCGGAGTGATGAGATACGCAACTCCACTCCTGAGGCGAGAGGGAATGCCCACCTTTCACGCCACGAAAGAAGCTACGGAGCGGTATCTATTGAACACAGAGCGGCGCCTAGCCAAAGACCCCGCTCAAGAGAGTGTGTACCGCGCTGAGATTGAGAAGCTAATCACAGCGAGACACGTAATGAAGATTGACATTAAAGAGGCCGATCAGACGACCGAATCATGGTACGTGCCGCACCACAAGGTCCACCACAACGGCAAGGATCGCATTGTGTTTAACTGCAGCTACCAGATCGGATCCCAGAATCTGAATAAAGAGCTCCTGCCCGGCCCCACACTCGGCCCCTCTCTACTAGGCGTGCTACTACGCTTCCGCCAGGACAAGGTGGCTATCAGCGGGGATATCAAAGGGATGTTCCTGCAGGTGAGACTAGTGGAGGAGGATAAGCCCCTACTGCGGTTCCTATGGAGAGAGAGGATCGGAGATGAGCACCCAGCCATCTACCAATGGGAAGTCCTCCCCTTCGGAACCACATGCAGCCCGTGCTGTGCTACATTTGCACTGCAGAAACACGTCGCAGAGGACCCAGCAGCAGATGAAGAGGTCCGACACAGTGTGAAGAACAGTTTCTACGTGGACAACTGTTTACAAAGCGTTTCGACCCAAGAAGAAGCCGAGGCTCTCCTACTCAAGCTACGCGCCTCCCTGATCAAAGGCGGCTTTGATCTCAGGCAGTGGGCCAGCAGCGACCCGCACGTATTGCGCAGCCTCTCCCCCGCGGACAAGGCTGCCAGCAGCGAGACCTGGATGGCGACAATCCCAGGAGAAGCCCAAGAAATGACACTAGGACTAGTCTGGCGCTTCAAAACAGACTCGCTCCACTATAGACACAAACCACTGACCACGGAGCAGGGAAGGTCGACGGCGATACCGACCACCAGACGGAGTGTGTACAGAACACTCGCCAGACAATATGACCCGTTGGGATGTATTCTACCTTACACCACCAGGGCAAAGATGATTGTACGAGCACTATGGGACCAGGGCTGGGACGACCCAATACCCGCACACCTTGCCTCCACATGGAGAGAGTGGGAGACGGAACTCCGCTCACTCCCAGGCGTCAACATACGCCGCAGCTACTTCCCACCCACAGTGAGGCCAGAGACATGCAAGATGGATCTACACGTCTTCAGTGACGCCTCCGAAGTAGCCTATGGATCGGTGGCCTACTTGCGTGCCCAAGAGAAGGGAGGAGAGATACACACTGCTTTCATCCTGGCTCGCTCAAGAATAGCCCCACGAAAGCAACAATCTATCCCGCGTCTAGAGCTCTGCGCAGCCCTAGCAGGAGCGCATCTAGCCACGTTAATCCAACGTGAACTCACCATTCCGGTGCACAGAACAATCTTGTGGTCAGATTCCACGACAGTACTCACATGGATCAAGTCTGATTCATGCAGATACAAAGTCTTCGTGGGAGTCAGAGTCACCGAGATTCAAGAGTTAACAGAAGCAGCGAGCTGGCGGTATGTGGACACCAAACACAACCCAGCTGACGTCATCACCCGGGGAATGTCCCTAGATGACCTCACCCGTCACAACATCTACAGTGACGGACCAGAGTTCCTCAAGCTCCCGGAAGGAGAGTGGCCTACGCCCACCCCACGGGAGGCGAGTAAAGAGGAGGCTGAGAACAAGAAACCTATGTTCTGTGGACTGAGCACAGTCGCCCCCACAGACCCCAACATAGATGACTGCCTCACCCTACAGAGTGCGCAACTAAAGACATTCCTGTGGCACCACCCAGAGATTCAGCCCACCACTGACATTTCAGCAGCTGACTACGAAGAAGCAGAACTTCTTCTACTACAACGAGCCCAGAGAGACTCGTTCCCCGATGAGCTAGACTGTCTACAGGGAGGAAAGCCCGTCCCATCAGACAGCAGACTGCTCCACCTGGCACCCGAGAGTGACGCCCATAATCTCATCAGAGTGGGTGGTCGTCTGCGGAGAGCCCCCGACCTACCGGATGACGTTAAGTACCCGATAGTCTTGAACAGCCGACACAAGGTCACAGAGCTGATCATAAAGAAATACGACGAGGATGTACACCACGCAGGAGCAGAGAGAGTCTTCGCGGAGATCAGACGTCGCTATTGGATACTTCAAGGGAGAGAAGCAGTGCGACGCTTCCAGCGAACCTGTCTAGACTGCCGAAAGTGGCGCGCGCAGCCCAGCATACCCCGGATGGCTGACCTACCTCCCTGTCGCCTCCGACTCGGCGACAAGCCATTCCACTCCACAGGCATGGACTGTTTTGGCCCGTTGTATATAAAGAAAGGAAGAGGAACCGAGAAGCGGTGGGGTATTGTATTCAAATGCATGACCACCAGAGCGATACATATCGAACTCCTTCCAACCATGAGCACAGACTCATTCCTTATGGCCTTCCGAAGATTCACATCACGGAAAGGAAAACCGTCTACATTGTTGTCTGATCACGGGACAAACTTCAAAGGCGGAGAAAGAGAGCTGAGAGAGAGCTTCCAAGCTATGGGCCCAGAACTTAAGACCCACCTCGCTCCATCCCAGATTGACTTCCAGTTTAATCCCCTGAACGCACCCCACTTCGGTGGAACCTGGGAAAGAGAAGTACGTTCTATAAAGACAGCCCTGTACGCCGTGCTTGGGGCCCAGACTGTAGCGGAAGAAGTCCTAATGACAGTCCTCACGGAGATCGAGGGAGTATTGAACTTCAAGCCCCTCGGCTACGTCTCCAGTGATATAGCAGATGTCGACCCAGTCACCCCCAACACACTCTTGATGGGGCGGCTGGACCCCGCGCTACCCCAGACAATGTACAGGCCTGAAGAAGCGAACGGCCGAAGAATGTGGAGGTACAGTCAAGTACTAGCTGACAAGTTTTGGAACAGCTTTCTACTCCACTACCTACCGTCTCTACAGACCCGCCAGAAGTGGGTAAAAGAGAGAGACAATTTGACAGAAGGAACAGTCGTCATGATTATCGACCAGTCACTACCCAGAGCTATGTGGCCGGCTGGCCGCGTAAGCAAAGTGATCACCGGTGCCGATGGCAAGGTCCGAGCAGCTGAGGTGCTCGTCCAAGGGCGAACTTACACACGACCCGTGGCGAGGCTAATAGAACTGCCCAGACTCCCAGACACTATCGATGACGACCATGACCCCATGACTTTGTGAGTTGACTGACCCTTACAGCGGACCTTGAGTGGTAGACAGTGCGGTCAATCTGTCTCTGCTTAGCTAATTAGGTGGGACTAATTAGGGGGCGGCTGTTGTGAAGGATCAGATTAAACCGAATATATATATTTATTTATGGATATATATTTAATAGTATTTGTATATCGTTTGATATCCCTTGTATATTCCTTGTACATATACACTGAATATCCCTTTGGTCTACTAACAGCCCATAATAGTTTCATTCTCTCATTGGACAAGAACTTGGCGCCAGCAGCCAAGCCCCTTGGTTCAAGTTCAATCGTGCCGACGAACATGTCGTTACTAGCCCCGGTTCCGCGTAGGAATACGTCTGCCGAAATACGAATGGTACTATTTGTTCACAGCGCATATATATATGGCGCAAGTAAAGTAGAACTTCCCTTAGCCCTTAGTTCTTTACCCTCCAACCTAGTGGCAAGACGTTAAGCCTCACCCACGATACACGTGTGGTGCAGTATGGTCAACTTGGCCTCAGAATGGCATTGAGACATCGTGTGGATTAATAGTTGAATTGTCATAGTTTGGCACTATACCGTCGAGTGGGACGTATTTCTATTAAGTTAATAATAGTCTATTATGTATGGTGCATCGTTCGGTTAGAGTTATAAAGTGAGCAGTACCCCCATCGTTTTCCTCGCGTTATCTAGAGTCTTAACCAGGCTGGGCAGACCACGTGTGGTGCTTTCATCCGAGGAGTTCTGGGCAAGGACGAGTGGACCTGCACATTGGATTACCTTACCCGGACGACGGCGAGCCCTACACGGCTTGGATTATCTACTTGCTTTGGGTGCTTTGATTATGCCATGGATAACAGCCAACACTGGTAAGTGTTGGAACTACCCCCGAGAGGAGTCCAGGTGAGACGGCGCTCTAACCCGAGTGAGGTCGCCTCACGTCTCTTCGTTGTGGACCGGCAGCTACCGTCTACAAGAGGGCCCAACTGTATTCATCTGTGGACCAAGGTTCTGTGGGCACCGTGTTCAGCACTCTGAATTCTCCCAAGAAATCGTTGGCCAGATGGGATATCGCCAGCGGCTCTCCTAACCCCCCCCCCCCCCCTACTGACTTACAACCAGCGGGACCCCCTTTAGTGTATCCAGCTATAATCATTAAGTACCATCGCTATAGTTCCCTAAATAACCAGGTTGTATACTTGCTTCCTGCGTAACCAGAGATTGGACATTCAATGTTGATTTGCCTACGAATACTCATTTGCCTTACAAGTGCATTCAAATCATAAATGTCATTACGTGAACGTTGTATATACCCTTTGCTATATATTAAAGATTCGACGGATACATTTGTGTGGACTTGGTTTCATCAGGTGGGAAAGTGTTCATCATATCTATATCATGTACTGTGTGGCCAGTAGTTAAAGTACATAAAGCGGTAGTGGTTTAATGATACCATACTTATCAATACAGTCAGGGAATTGTACCCCTCAGTTACACCATTTATGTTCAAGTTTGCGACATGCCTTTTTAAAGGAGCGAGTTTCCTCCATAAACGAGGGAGTTTGTTTTTGCGGAGCACATTTAATTTTAGCCTTAAGGGGAGCGACAATGTCGAGCGTGCTACGAAGGGCGGCGTTAAGTTTGTCTGTAAAGAGATCAAGGGGGCCAGAGTAAGAGAGGAAGGGAGAGAGGGTGTCTGGTAGGCAGTTAACTAGAATTGGGACAGTTGAGGCGTTAATATACGACGGCTCATGTAATATTCTACACTGTCTGGGCAAGATACCGTCAAATCAAATTTGAAATTTGATGAGGTAGTGGTGTGAGAGAGCAGGAACATAGGGAGAAAGTGTCAAATCTGACACAGTGAGACCGCGGGCTAGGACTAAGTCAAGGGTGT